>NC_031500.1:1065313-1128261 GCF_000237925.1 Schistosoma mansoni
TTTGAATATTTATATAATAGCATCACTTATCTTCACACAATCAATATTGTGCTCAGTAAAGCTGAATTCATTAAACCGTGGTTTTGAATTAGCAACGTTGCATTACAAGTGAGCTTTTGATAGCAGTTTGGAGGGTAGCCTGAATATCAGTGTCTCACGATTTCAACTTCAGGCAATATCCAGGCAGTCCTCCCAGGATGCACATATGCCAACATGAGACTGTCCATATGCAGTCCTGAATAACAATGAGAAGATACAAGTATACAACACCAAGTGAATGAAAAATTTACATTGTTTATTTATTGAACAGATTACGTAGATGAATTTACATTATTAGGATTGATGTCATTTGAAGTCTTCATTGACAAATGACAGCTGTTTCACTGAACCTAACCAACCAGAGAACATACACGTAGAGTTAATGACTTCAATTGAATTACCATTATATCTAAATCTTAATATTAGTGAATGAATACATTATCACGCATGCTTCGGACTATACTGTGCTTTTTTATGTATTGGCTTTCTAGACTGAGATAATGATGAGAAATAGCTTGTAGATACTCACATATGTTTCCCTGTGATTACTGTAACCAACTAGTCTATTTATTTGGACACAAAACAGTGGTACAAGGAGGCAGCAAATATAAATAAGCCACACTTCGTAGCTCGATCAGTGTGTGGGCTGGAATACTGCCTGGGCGCCGAAACCGTAGCAGGTGGTTTTGTTATGGGATTACTCCCCAAGCCTTTAACGTAAAGGTCTAATCCACAAAGCATTGGAGAAACGTTAGGAAATTCAGTTTCATAGTAGCCGGTGACGAACATTAGGTTCATACTCTATTTGTTTCCTGAATATCCTGGAATCCATGTGCACCATTGGTTTGAAATCAGGGATTTTCAACTCCCCTAAATAGATCTTCCATATCCACTAACCCGGTTAAATCATTGGACATTCGCTTCTTGTCCTCTCAATTTCATAAACAACACCCCCATCTTGAGAAGTTAGTAAGTAGAACTTCTCTAACAGTGACTATATACACGTAGCTATGAGAGCATTTCGAAAGTGAGAGAGACCAAAAGTGGACTCTCCCCACCGTCAACTATACCAGAATGTTTGTATTAAAATAAATATTTCTTCTTTTTTTTTTAAAATAATTTTTAGATATTCATTATATGCTGTATTAAATCATAGTGGTCAAACTAATTCTGGTCATTATACTGCTTATATACGTGTTGGTCCAACATCATGGTGTTTATGTGATGATCAAAAAGTTGTATCAGTTAATTTAAATGATGTTTTACATACAGATGCATATGTATTATTATATCATAAAAATTTATTAGCTATACGCATTTAAAATGGATCTTTTTTCTACCCCCCTCCCTTTCCCCCCTTTCCCTCTCTTCCACCCCCCTCTTTTTTTCTTTCATATTTCTTCAATTTATTCTTCTCTCTTCTATAAACTTCTGTTAAATTCTTTTTTTAATGGTGAAAAAATGTATATATATTTTTTTAAAGAAAAAAGGAAATCCAGGATCCATTGTTGTTATTGTTTACTTCATTCTTTGTCCAATGCCCGACCATTATCATTACTATGACTATTACTATCACTACTACTACTACTACCACCACCGCTACTACCACTACTATCACCACCACCACTACCACCACCGCTACTACCACCACTACTACTACTATGATTATTATTATTATCATCTGTTTTCATGACTAGAGAAATAATAGTATTAGTATTAGTAATAACAATTAAAAGCAAAACCAATAGTCTTTCATGGATTGATTAAAAAAAGAGAAAAAGAAAGAACAACTTTACCTCTTTTAATTGGTAACTATTCAATTTACCTCCCTTTGTATCTCTCTTTGCCCCTATCTCACTTTATTAAAGATAAGAATTGTAGACTCTTTATTCTCTTGATGATTCTTTTTTGGTAATGATTGATGTATTTTTTGAGATTTCTATGTATTATTGAATTGATTATAAAAAGTATTTTTTTGGATATTACTATGGGTTGACATCTTGGTACAGATAGATAGATAGATAGATCTGTATATGGAGTATTCTTCATTATTGACAAACCCTTTTCCTTTGATGATAATCCTAGTTCTTCTTCGTCTTCTTCTTCTTTGCTTCTTTCTGAACGTATCTACTATTGATAAACCTTTTTCCTTTGATGATAATCCCAGTTCTTCTTCACCAACTTCTTCTTTGCTTCTTTCTGAACGTATCTACTATTGATAAACCTTTTTCCTTTGATGATAATCCCAGTTCTTCTTCACCAACTTCTTCTTTGCTTCTTTCTGAACGTATCTACTATTGATAAACCTTTTTCCTTTGATGATAATCCCAGTTCTTCCTCGTCTTCTTCTTCTGTGCTTATTTCTGAACGTATCTATCTATCTATACATATGTATGTCTATTTTAAAAATGATACAATTTTGTTTATATTGTATTATGAAATTTGTAAGAAATATATGTTTATGTGGCTATGTGTTTAAACACTGATTTCTATCTATCCCCAAATGCTCTGGTACGGCGGAGAGTGGGGAGAATCCGCCCTCATACGGCCACACGTATATAGCCTCTACCAGGGAAGTCCTACTCACTACCTTCTCACTACAGGGGTGTTCTTTACGAAATTGAGAGGACGAAAAGTGAACGGCTAAGGGTAGTAATATGAATAGAGAAGTAAAGAAGCCATGACGAACAACGGAAGCTATTATTCAGGATATTACTTCATTCAAAGCTTGTAAACTACCACTGCCAGGAAAGTCCTACTCACTACCTTCTCGTGGTAATACTGTTGTTTACGAAATTGAGAGGACGGAAAGCGAATTTCCGGCGCTTTAACCGAGTTGGTGGACTCGGAGGGTCCACCTAGGGGAGTTGGAAAACCCTCATTCCAAACCAATGGTGCACATGAGCTGGCTCCAGTATCCTGAGGGAACAAATGGCGTATGAATCAATCGTTAGTGACCAGCTACCATGGGACTGCATCTCCTCACGATGCTCCACTGCCTTGTGGATCAGATCTTTAGGTCAAAGTCTCCGGGTGTGGCCCCCTATGAAAACCACCTACTTCAGTTTGGGCACCTGGGCAGTATTACAGACCTCACAAAAATTGAATGAGATCTGTGCGGCGTTTGGAGCATTTGGAGAGGGAGAGTGTAGTCTCCCCACTCTCGGCCGTACCAGGGCATTTTGGGGCAAATTTCTAGTCAAACTCTGATTGTATAAGATGCTTCTTAATGTTTACTGAGCTTATCACGTCAATTGAGAGAAATATTTAGGATTGCCCCAGCACAAATCATTTCAAGTTTATCAATTTGTTCGGTAATTTACCATAATGAAATTTTCTGTAGTTTAGAACACGAACTAATCTTAACTAAACAATCATTGGACAGTTGTTTCGTTCTAGTATGTGAAGTCTATATTCACGATCTCACGTCTGGTAATTGAACCGAAGACCATTGGTCCCATGAAAACGTTTAACCCCCTAGATCAGTGAGTTTGGATCTAACGTTAATGTCTAACTTCAATCAACTCATGATATTGTGTAATCTTCGTCTATTGTCAGAGGTGGATAGCTGTCCAATGCTTCCATGTTTCAAATGGTAGTGTGCGTAAACTCAGTTCACGTCTCAAACTATGAAAATTTATTATGTACTTTTTACTCTGTTTCAGCCATTTATGGTGTGATTTGTATGTAAAGGATGGTGAGTATTTGAGATAGAGATAGTGGGTATCTGAGATATAGGAATCGTAGCTAGTCTTCTTTGTTCTTTTATCTAAACTCCATTCTCGAGAAAGAAGAGGGGTTTGTATTGACGAGATAATAGAAGGTAAAGTTTTCCAGCCTTAATCCAGCGGCAAACATGCATATAATTCGTCAAGGCTTATGAAGCTGGCCAACAGCTGAAATAATATACGTGGGGCAGAAAAATCATAATTAGGATTCTGAATGGCAAATTTCTTGATATCAGATAACTTCTCATTCACAACAGGCTTTTTGTCTGACAAATATAAGGATAAGCGATAGTAGAATAATGAGCCCTCACACAAATCGAATGAGATTTGTGAGGCGCATATTTATCTGGTGCTTCCTTGTACCAATATTTATGTGTTTAAATAAATAAATAAGAATAATGAGCATTGATAGTTTGTAGAATTGGGAAACGTTTCCAAGAATACAAAATTGCTTGATAAAATAGAAAAACCATACTCTAATACTTCATTTGCAAGATGTTCATTATTTGTCTCAGGCTTCATTGTTCCTGGATTTCCACACCCGTTGCTTTCTGTTTCTGTTCTCCCCTTCTCAATCTTTTGCTGCCAGATATTCTATTCCTGGTGGACACAGAAAGTCCACCTAGGGGAGTTGGAAAACCCTCATTCCAAACCAATGGTGCACATGGGCCGGCTCCAGTATCCTGAGGCAACAAATGACGAATGAATCAATCATTGATCACCGGCTACCATGAGACTACATCTCCTCACGATGCTCCACTGCCTTGTGGATCAGATTTTTAGGTCAAAGTCTCCGGGTGTGGCCTCCTAAGAAAACCACCTACTTCAGTTTGGGCACCTGGGTAGTATCACAGCCCTCACACAAATCGAATAAGATGGTGCCCCCTTTGTACCAATATTTATGTGTTTAAATAATAATATAATAATTTCTGACTCACGGTATATACTACTTATGTCGATATGGGTAGACCACACCACAATTGTACCATCGTGTCACTTTACTTGTAAGCTTTTTCATGATTTACAAACCTTTGTTATATGTACCTTTCATAAGTTACCGTTAATATATTACGGGTCTGTTACCCATTGCCTGTATTGTAATTTTTTTATTTAGTTTCTGTGTGGTCAGTAATTTATTCTATTCTTGTGCGAATGTGTCATAAATCTGAAATGTTATCTACTTTCTGTGTTGTGTTCTATTCTGGCTATCAAGTATCAAGTGAGAGAGCTTGAGAGAACTTCATTCTGGATCAGTCTTGGTCGTCGTCGCGTGTTGTTCTCGGCGGTTATCTGATTATTATAGTATCATTGGTTGATAAAAGGTCAATGGTACTTTTTAGATAATCTGAAACGAAACAATGAATACTCAGATTGAACCATATAACTGCTCTTCTGTATTTACCGTCCAATCACACGGACCCTAATATAAATCAAACATATACTTTTTACATATATTTGAAGTAATGAGTTAATTGAAGCTAGACCACCATGGAAAGCCTGGAAACACTGGACAGCCGTTTCGTCCTGTTGTGGGACTCCTCAGCCTTTTTTCGGTATATCATTATGATTCAAGCCTTCTTTGATTATGTTCTTTTGATTTTATAAATGATAGTGGAGGATTAGTCTGATGCCAATGGGTGGGCAATCGAGTTCACCATGCGTTCAAAGATTAAGCTATCGACTGACTTGGTTCCACTTTTAGGTACAAATTTTCCAGGCTATTGCCGTTTTGCAGTATTGTATAGCTGTATTGAAGTGTCTTTACTTCAGACATCGTTTCGTCGCTCGAATTCGACAAATTTTCATTTTTGAAATCGTCATCTTCAATACATTGACTTCATTATCAATTATAAACAATGCCAAATGTAATGAAAATATACATTGATTCAAGTGTTCATATAATCATGCATCAGTATAACCGGGAATAAAAAAGGAACCGGCTTACTACATCCTGTTAGTTAGCTACTTGGTATGTGTAGCACAAATCTTAATCATAGTCCACAGATTGATTAATCGATTTACCATTTTTCCATATAGTACTTTACACTATAATCTTACAGTTACTCATTTGGTAATCCAAATGTCAAGACAGTTCTACTGTATGAGGTAGAAACTTGGAGAACTACGAAAGCCATCAACCAAAAGATACAGGTGTTTATCGACCGTTGTCTACGCAAGATACTTCGGATTCGTTGGCCAAACACTAACAGCAACATTCTACTGTGGGAGAGAACAAACCAGATTCCATCCATTGGAGGAAGAAATCAAGGAGAAGCGCTGGAAGTGGATGGGACACACATTGAGGAAATCACCCAACTGCGTCACAAGACAAACCCTCATCACTTGGAATCCTGAAGGTAAAAGGAGAAGAGGAAAACTAAAGAACAAATTACACCGAGAAATGGAAACAGATATGAGAAGAATGAACAACAACTGGATAGAACTAGAAAGGAAGGCTCAGGACAGAATGGGTTGAATAATGCTAGTCGGCGGCCTATGCTTCAATATGGGTAACAGGCGTAAGTAAGTAAGCGAAAACTAAATCATACACAAAAACATGTATGGATAAACTTTAATAATCCACATATTTCCATCACCTTTCATAGGTTATATTTCATTTATCAACTTGTCTAACTCTATAAACTATTTTGACGCCTGTTACTATCAGTATGAATATCACTAGGCTTTTTTTTGTATAAAGAGTTTTGAAATTTTACACACAACGTCTAATCACATATCCTTCATTAACTCTCTCTACCCCTCCTACATGTTCCCCTGTACATACAGACACACACACACACAGATTGGCACATATCCTGAAGTAATTCATTTCCGTTTGTTTTATAGAAATAGTTCTTACACATGATTAAATCTGTAGGTTAAAAAGTGAAAATTCAATGGGATGAAATAGTTAATTCTTAGTTTATTAAAGACCTAACATACATTACATTAAGTACCACCCAATTATCAATCACTTGTAAATACATCTCAGTCCTACAGGAGGTCCGTCGCGGCCCGGATAGCCCAGTTGTAACATCTTTGATTGTGAAGCTGAATGACACAGGTTTGAATCCGTCAGGGGGCATCAGTTTCCTCAAGATTATAGGTACACCTTGCTGATGAGTACCAAATAGCACGAAACCGAG
Organism: Schistosoma mansoni; assembly: GCF_000237925.1. NCBI lineage: Eukaryota > Metazoa > Platyhelminthes > Trematoda > Strigeidida > Schistosomatidae > Schistosoma > Schistosoma mansoni. The sequence continues at coordinate 1,072,227 of NC_031500.1, forward strand.
GTCCAAGGTTTCCTGTCGACTACCTCTAACTACCATCTTATCCCAACATAGTACACGAAATGTTGAGTTATTCAAACTAGTGGTCACATTTCAACTTGATCGATATGATTCGATCTGCACTAAGAAGGACCTGACACACATTGATCACCACCCAGTGATCAATCAACTGTAAATTAAAAATCCCTTGTTGGGAAAAATATAATATCAACTACTAACTATTTATAGTTTATGGAGGTGAGATTAACATCAGTTAAGGTGACCGTTGAAAACCAGGAAGCAATTGAATAGGTATTACGTCTTGGAATAGGACTCCCCATAAGTACATAATACAATTCCTACCATGGATTAATCCTAGAAATTCATTCCACATAGTCAACCACTTAAATCGAGCACGGTGGTCCTTATTTCTAACTTCTATCAATTTATGTTTTATATATTCGAAAGAAAATCTTGATCAATGTCATCAGAAATGACGACTGCCTTACTGTTGACTTGGTTAACTGTATAAATTACGAATCGATGGAATGTGGTTCGCAGTGGAATCTAGGACGCACATCTCGTCCCATTGGGGACTAGCTAGTTGGATGTATCTGTATCCGCAAATTGATGTTGACTCCAGAACTGAAACTCATTACCGTGCTCTTTAAACGCCATCACGCTATCCACCCAGCTACTGAGTTCAGATAGTCACTCACTTATACAGTGGATAAGAGATTTAATTTAATTTGAAGTGACGAGGTTGGCATCCTGGCTTTCACTTCTAGCCACACTCTATCTATCTTATATCAACTTGTGTCATAGTACCTATATCGACACAATCCCCGTAAGAGCCCATATATCAACCAAGTCTAATCCTACTTCAGTCAAAATATCAACAAGGAAGAAATCAAGAAGAAGCGCTCGAAGTGGATGGGACACACATTGAGGAAATCACCCAACTGCGTCACAAGACAAACCCACACATGGAATCCTGAAGGTCAAAGGAGAAGAGGAAGACCAAAGAACACATTACGCCGAGAAATGGAGACAGACATGATAGGAATGAACAAAAACTGGATAGAAATAGAAAATAAGGTCCAGGACAGAGTGGGTTGGAGAATGCTGGTCGGCGCCCTATGCTCCATTGGGAGTAACAAGCGTAAGTAAGTAAGTGAAACAACTATAAGGTTGAAATAAATTAATTCCAATATATATATATAGTCTCTGACTTACTTACTTACTTACGCCTGTTACTCCTCGTTGAGGAGAATAGACCGCACACCATCATTCTCCATCCAACCCTGTCCTGGGCAACCCTTCCCAGTTCTTTCCAGTTAACATTCATCCTTTTCATATCTGCTTCTATTTCTCGGTGTAATGTGTTCTTTGGCCTTCCTCTTTTCCGCTTTCCTTCTGGATTCCATGTTAGGGATTGCCTCGTGATGCAGTTTGATCTCTACTAAGCTATAAATGATATCATTCATATCAGAAGTAAATTAACGGTATTATTCCAATCATTAGTTCAATGTACAAAAAATACTGAATTCAAACTGAACTGCCACGTTTTTTAGTCATTCAAATTTTATAGTCGAGATTATGAGTCAATTGAAGCTAGACTACCATGGAAAACGTGGAAGCACTGGAAGACTGTTTAGTCCTATTGTGAAACTTCTCAGCAGCGCTCATTCACAGTCCCACCTCGAGAGATTCGAACCGCGTCTTTTGTGAGGTAGTAACTCAATGAAGACAATGGTGAACAGTGTCTCAATTTTATGAATTGATTAAAGTTAGATATTAACACCGTTGGATGCTAGTTCAGCCGTCAAGATGTTAAGTATTCGCGCATGAGACTGATCTCGCCAGGTGAGATCGTCACAATGCACTACTGAAGAGTCCCATACTAGAATGAAACATTCATCCAGTGCTTCCAAGTATTCCATGATGGACTCATAAATTCAACTATTAAAATGACTAAAAAACATCTCCACAAACCACCACCTACCCCCCTCCTTCTAATAATCATTGAAATCTTTATTTATTCATCATTTATTGATTATTAATAAAGAAATATTTTAATCACATAGCAACATCAATTCCTTTATCCATATCGTTGTGGTCTCCAACCTCTTAATTTAAATATTTCACCATTTAATAATCGATTAATGATAATAATATTATGATGATGATCCTTATTATGATCACTATTCATTCTACGTTTATCTTTAATAAGTTTTAATAAAAGCTGATGATTTGAATATTTCCTCTTATTCAAAGAAGAATAAAGATTATCATCATTATATTCATGGAATGGATCCAGTTGATGAATTCTATGGATCCAATAGTATCTATGTAATATAGAATGAATCTTCTTTGATTTCAATAATAATGATGATGATGGTTTAGATGACAATGATGACGATGATGATGATAATGATGAATCGGATGACAACGATGATGATAATGATGCTGATGCTGGTGGATGTTCCATATTCATATACAATGAATAATCATATCCATATATAAGCAAATTAAAAGTAATAATATATAAGTAAATAAGTAATAAGTTTTGTTTAAATATGATCATATTCAATGATTCAATGATTTAAATGAAACTCATTTTAGTGGTCATGGATACTTTTATTACAGATATTTATATATTTATGTATATGTTGGGAGGGGGAACGGAAAGGAAGAGGGGTGGGATGGGGACTATTTATTTTTTTATTCTAATACTTTCATTGAACCGGTTCTATGACCAACCACCCACCCACCCATCCATATATACATATAATAAGTGAGTATTTTTGTAAATATTCCGTTGTCAAGTAAAACTAAGTTATGTCGTTTTACTTGTTCAGTGGTTGAAGTCACCTTTTTTTGTGGTGGTTGTTGTCCTTGTTGTAAATAAACCTTTTTTTTGATGGATGTTTTATTAGTTCATTCATAGTTAGATCATTTTTTTAAAAAAATTAAAAAAAAATCAGGCCAGAAACTAAATTTACAATTAGCGATTAATGTTCCACAAAAATAGTATCATTATTATTATGGTTACTATTATTACTACCATTACTATTACCATTACCTCCACTACTACTACTACTACTACTACTATTAATACTACTACTACTACCGTTATCATTATTATGATTGCTATCACTATTATCACTATCATTATTACTACCATTACTATCGTTATTATTGCTACTATTACTATTATTATAATTACTATTACTATTATTATTACTATTATTATTATTATTAGATGTGGTTGCCAAATGAAAAAGATATCTTTAAGTGACCTTGATTTTATACAGGATAAACTAATGATTGAAATGAGATCAATGTTCAAAGAACTTGACCTTCAATATTTAGTGTGTTATTATTACCATTATTATTACTATTACTATTATTAAATTCACTTAGTATTGTTTGTTTGAATCTTCCCATCGATGTGTTAGGACTGCAACTGGTCAGTCTGTAATTGGCATATGTGCATACTATGCGTATTGCCTCGATATAGTCTTAATTCACAACGAGTCAGTGGCCGAGTGGATAACGTGATGGAGTTTGAAGCGAAAGGTACTGGGTTCGAGTCCTGGAGTGAACATCAGCTCAGACGCTGGTACATCTAGCTGAAGAGTCCCAAATAGGACGAAACGCGCGTCAAACTGAATTCCACTGCTAGCCACTATCCTTTTTTGCTTACTATTACTATTATTATTATCATTACTATTATTATTGTTATATTTTGTGGCCGAGTGGATGCCTTGTTAACGGATGACGTGATAAAACCGCAAATCAGAGAACAGTGAATTATTGATTGGAACAGTGATACAAGAAAAACTGTACGAGCAGTCTAGAATACGTATCGGTCCTGCTATCTGCCTAGCCCAGTCAGTTAAGTCCAGAACATCAATAAGAGCCCCTGTAATATGAATCATTATTCTCAAACATACTGGGTTTATATACCAAACAGACTGACCACATCGTACCAATAAAATGGAAAATAACATTTGTACAAGAGTTAGTCAAATTTGGCTGTGAATAGGGGGAACAGTAATTAGTAGACTGGGGATAACTCAGGAATGGTGAATCGTACAGTAATAGTCTATGGATCAAAATAAAGCTCACAATGTAAGGAACATGAATATGAGTAGTTTAATTATTTAGCAAATATACGATAAAAATTATATGCATAATATTGGTCCATAAATGGACCCCAAAGTTACCATTCACTATTGTGATCAAGATATAACAATTACCATTATTACTATTACCATCATTATGGTTACTATTATTATTATTACTACTATTATGATTACTATCATTAGTACCATGACTATTGTAGTGAATAAGAACACGAATGGGGACATTCAAATGTATTTAAGCACCGATTGAAGACTATCTCGCTAAATTCTGATAACCATACAGTAGTAGACAGTTAATTTCCAAACTATCAATCAATTGTCTCAATCTTCACTGTTCCTTCTGTAAATATCAATCCATCTTCTTTAATTTCATTGTTCATGCATTTTCATACTGATTACGCTTCATTCCTGTTCTTTCCTTATCAATCTTCTACCAAAATACATTCTATGCCTGACTTACACCATATACTACTTATATGGATATAAGTAGATCACACTACACTATCATTAACTACTACTATCGCTGTCATTATTATTATTATTATTATTACTATTATTATGGTTATTATTATTATGATTACTATTACTATTATTACCATTATTACCATTACTATTATCGTCACTATTACTATTATCATTATTACTATTATTACTATTACTACTATTATTACTACTATTGCCATTACTATTATCACCATTATCACTATTATTATGACTACTATTTGTTATACCTCGAACTTAGATTTCTTACTCTGTCAAGTAATACTTGAGAACTCGAACGCTAGAACCGTCCCAAGTCACAAATCAAAAGACAGAAGACAAGTAGAAGTAATGTTATTCCAAAGAAAGTCGGTTATGGTACAAAATTGTCAGGTATTTTTAGTTTTGTAGTAGAAACGAAATCATCATTATAGCTGTCCAATCCGCACGCAGGCAATTATCAGCATTGTCCAATAGGGAAGCTACACGTAATGATTCTAGAATATTCTTCCAAAAGCTGATTGGATGGAATATGTTTGGCTCCTTCAGAGCTTCTTAGAGCTTCCTCAAATTCACCTGTGAACCATCCTCACACTATTATTATCACTACTATTATTAGTATTACTATTATTATTAACATTACTATTATTATTATTAAATGTGGTTGTCAAATATAAAAAGTCACCTTCGATTGACCTTGATTTTATTCAGGATAAACTAATGATTGAAATGAGATCAATGTTCAAAGAAGTTGACCTTCAATATTTAATATATTCAGTCTATTTATTAATCATTTTTATAATGGGATACTTATAAAAGGGATAATTATATAATTGATTGTAGTATCATTAAGGTTAAACATTAGGACTGTTAGTGATTAGATGGTGATTAAATAATTGATAATAGGGGATTTATGTAGGAAATGGTCAGGTTTGAAGTAAGGGGGGAGAGTTATTTTATTTAGGGGGGGGAACAGTGTAGTGACCTGCTTTTCACGACAAGAACGCGATTGGTATAATGGAAACATAGTTGAAAGCGTGAGTCAATTGAAGCTAGACCACCATGGAAAACCTGGAAACACTGGATGGCCGTTTCGTCCTATTATGGGACTCTTCAGCAGTGAGCATCCATGATCCCGCCTCGCGAGCGAGATTCGAACCCAGGATCTACCAGTCTCAAGCCAGATCCCTGAACCGATAGACCACTGAGCCGGCATCCAATGGTGTTAAATCTCCACAAAACCTCTTCTGATAATGAAAACAATTATTATTATTATTATTATAACCCATTGTACCAGTGATTGTTTTACTGTACTCGTTTTTGTTTAACTATATCGAAAATCACTTTTCGTCCCGTTATCCATCTGGTTCGTGAGAACTCTCTTACGCTCTGCTCTTTTTGCCTGTAATTTTTGGTGCGTCTCGGTATTCATTCGATACCACGAGATTGTCAATAAATATACTTTATCTGAACCAGTTACAGCCTTCTGGTTTACGAGCTATCAAAGGAACCAAGTTGTTTTTGGACGCGTAATCTTACTGTAGTGGTGATCATAGTCAAACGAGACTCGACGCCATCTACAACAGAATGATATTAGCTAAAAAGAATGTTTGAAAACTTATGTGAACCGCAAAACAAGAAGCCTTAACAAATTACGGAAGCTATTTTTGGGGACGTTATTTCATTCAATTCAAAGCTTGTAAAAACTGTAACATTAATTTTGTCCCTAGTCTATTCTACAGATCATAAGCTTTCGTTCGATGTATGATTCACTGCCACAGCATTTTCTGTTCCAAAGCTATTGTAATTTAGATGTAACCTTTTGTACTCTATTTTCTACTCTTATCCCCCAGTTTTGGATATAATTGTATTTTCTTAATTATTGTACGTTGTGGTCAGCCTATTCATCTATTTATTCGTGTAACTTTCCACCCTAATCTGAATTGGGAATTCGAGTGCTGGATCGGGATTGGAATAAAGTGTTTAGTGTTCCAGTTGTCCGTGTCTTCTCTCTTTCTCGCGTGCTTGCCAGCCAATCAGGGATAGAATAGTTTTCGTCTCTCTACTCCCACTTCGAACTCACGCATACTAGCCTCAAGGTTAAGCCAGTCAGCCTATCGAGTCAAGGTCTTAATCTACATTATACTCGGCACTAAAGTGGGTAGACAGATCCAAGGACGTAACAAAAACTAGAAACCATTCGATTAGTTGTTTGAATATAATTTGAATATCTTTGGATGTATGGATGAAAACCAAAAAGATCTAACCCAGAACTTTTATGTGATAAAAACTGGGTTCGTTTATGAACGAGGTGATATTGAGTGCTGTTGTACGTTTGAAGAAGGTTGCTACTTACTGATAGTTCAGATCGTTGAGGAACAGATCTTTTCAAGATACTTGAAAGGAAACTGTATTAAAGATGATCTTTATTATCTAGCAGAGTGATTAGAGAACCCGATGGATATATACAGAATCACTCTATTGTTATATCCCGAAGAGATTTATGAATGGTAACTTGTGAGGACTATTTATGGACCAATATGATATGTATATTTCCTATTGTATAATTATTAAGTAACTTAAGTATTCATATTAATGTTCCCTTTATTATGGGCTTTATTTTAACCCATAGACTATTACTGTATGATTTAACCTTTCCTGAGTTATACCCAGTCTATTAATTACTGTTCCCCCTATTCATAGCCACATTTGGCTGAATCTTCTACAAATGTTGTTTCTTATTTTATGGTACGATGTGGTCTGTTTGATTGGTATATAAACCCAGTATGTTTGAGAATAATGACTCATATTGCTGAGGCTGTTATTGGTGTTCTGGACTTAACTGGTTAGGCTAGGCAGATAGCAGGACCGACAAGTACTCAAGACTGCTCGGACGGTTTTTCGTGTATCATTGCTCTGATTGATAATTTCCTCCTCTCTGTTTGGCGGGGATCATCACGTCATATATTAAAGAGGGCACTTAGACACAATCGATATAACATCCATGAAGTTAATAACTGTTAATCTGAGCTATACTTATAAATACTGACTAACTAGGTTAAGGTCTACGAGATAAACATGATCATTGATTGGAAATGTTTGATGACATAGCTTAGAGCCTTTTTTAACTCTATGTTTTGAGTTTTAATATCCCATTCATACACAAATTTTCATTCTGTTTCCTCAAATCATATTCTCAATGATTAATTTTACTACCACATTATTTTGATTTCTTTACTATTCATCAAACTCCTCCTATAGCCTCTCCGGGGGCTTCTGATTAAAGCTATATGCTGTTTTTTTTTACAATTTCCACAAGAGATCATTCTATACTTTTGGGGATAGGATTAGTTGATAGATATAAATTGTATGTATGATCAATGGAAAGTGAAATGCCTTGCGATAGAAGGTTAAGAAGATCGAAGAGAAAAGAATGTGAACAGAGAATGATTGGTGTAGAAACGAAGGAACAATAAACTTTGAGACAATTGAAGGATGGTGGAGAAGATTTGTAGCTCACGTGGATGATTTTGATGAAGTTTTGTTCTATGATCTGGGTGGTTTGGTCGTGGAGCTTTCATCGTCCTTCTGAACGACATCATCAGCACAAATTCCGAGTAGAGGTGAAGTGTGCTGATGATGTCCAGAAGGAAGATGAAAGCTCTACAACCAAACCATCCAGTTCAGAGAACAAAACTCTATCATAATTGATGGATATTTTGTAAATGAAGTGTTTACTGTATGGTTCTCAGATTTTACAATGATATCCTGTAATGTTGTATTCAAATACATCCCCATCGCCTTTCTTGTTCACTACAAATCTAACCTAATTCAGTTGTTAGAAAGTAGTGATTGTAAGTTTTTCTTACGTTCTTGAGAGAAAATCCATGGCACTTCGACAAAAAAATGATGAGAATACTGCGGTAGATTTAGAATATCTTGGTATCATTTATTATAATGAGATAAGCATTACAACTGATTTTAGGTTATATCATACAATATATCTGGTCAGTGACCACGACGATGAACAAGATCCCAGTCAAGAAGTATTTATCCACCAAAATAGCTCAAGCGAATAGTCATTGACTTCATGAACTGATATCACGTCTTGAATTCCCCATTTCTGCTTGTTTCCCCCAAGCTACGTCTGCAGAAGATAGTGTTAGATGTCCTAGCGATTGCTAGGTAAATCCTAATCAACACAGTCGATGGACATCTTAAGTTTCATCAAGGAACTCGTCTTTTGTACCAAGTATCCTATTCTTAATCTTAGTAATATCCATTTAATGATTTCACTACACTCAAGAAAAGATTTCCGGGAACATCTGATGGAATACTGATAAGGTGGATCAATTAAATATCGGGTAAATGTTAAGCACACGCGATTGGCCAAGATATGGCATTTGTTTCTAAGGCATGAGATACATAAGAAAGGCCTCCTCACTCATTTAACCCACTGGGCTCGTATATAGGACTTTTGCCTACCAGTATTAAAATCGAACAATGCACAACAAAGCAGTCAGGTATATTCTGTTTATGTCGTCTAGTTTCCTAAGTTATGTTTTACATTTGTAGTAAAAACAGGAGAGAAAACTACTAATTTATAGTAAGAAAGTTCTGTTAGAAAAAGGGAACTTAAATCATTGAATTTACTCTAGATAGTAGCTAGTACTATAACAAAGAACCTAAGAGTTTCATATTTTGTGAGATATATCAACTTGATGAACACCAGTGTAAACGCCCATGATGTCAAACTCAAACTGAGTACGTATTATATATACTTAAAATCATGAGTCAATTGAAGCTAGACCACCGTAGAAAACCTGGAAGCACTGGACGGCCGTTTCGTCCTATTATGGGACTCCTCAGCAGTTCGCATCAACGATCCCGCCTCACGAGATTGAAACCCAGGACCTACCAGTCTCGCGCCAGAGCACTTGACCGATAGACCTGGAATTTATTCAACAGACTTATAAGTTATGATAGTCAGTATTTTTCTTCAATAGGTTTGTGAGTTTAATATACATCTGTGAAATGATAGCTTTAGAAAGGGTACATAAAAACTTGTCAACTGTCCTATTCTTTCTAACGTCCATAAATTACAGTCTGTAAGATGATGGTTGGAGATAGTCGACAGGGTATCCTAAACTCAGGTTTCATGCTATTTAGCACTCGTCAGCAAAGTATACCTGTGATGTAAAGAGAACAGATCTCGAATTGATTAAACTCTGTGTCTTTCAGCTTCATAATTAGAAATGTTATTTCCTGAGCTAGTCGGGCCTCAATTGACCTACGGTAGGACTGAGATATATTCATTACAATGGACATTGATTACTACTTAGTGATCAATTAATTGTGAATTACAAGTTCTTTTAACCTATTCGTTCAAAAACAAGCCGTCCAATTCCTTCTTTATATCACAACCATTTATAATTTGTCATGATGGTATATGTTTTTAGCTAATAGGAACCAAACCTAATAAAATGAACTTTCATATTATTTTATTCAAATCGCTGTTATTCCTGTTGAATGAACATCGTTCGACGTAAAAACGAATAGTTTATCTTAATTTAATTTACAAATTGCCTAAAGTAGCTTTAAAAATTCGTTGAGGTATGAATTACTGTGTAAAAATCTTCCTAATGAAAAGTACAATTACAGAAAAAATCAAATGTGGTATGCAATACTTTTCACTTAAACATTTAAACTACTGACAAATATTTAGTAGTTGGATTTTAATACAGTAATAAACCCTAACCGTGAGAACGATAACTCCGCCTGCAGCTCTTTTATAGTTACTGCCGGTCCCAAGCCCGGGTAAAGGAGGGGGGTTGAACATGGGGTTAGCGACCCCATCCTGTAGAAAAACTAACTCGCTAAAAGAACGCTAACCAGAAAAAATAATTCAGACCATTTAAACTCTGCCCTGGGAGTTGAAGGAATAAGCAGATATGAAAAAGATGAATAACAACTGGAATAGATTGCCCAGGACAGAGTTGGGTGGAGAATGCTGGTGGGCGGCCTATGCTCCTTCACGAAGGGTAATAGGCGTTAGTAAGTGAGAACGATAACTGCATTCATGAATAAAAACAATTCGTAATAATCGATTAGTGTTTATCATTCCATCCAGAACACACTAAATCAATTGAATTCAATTGCTTGAATACATCCTTCAGTTCATTTAGGTAGATATTTGAATATTTATCCACCCCAGGTCACATGGTTTATATCTAGTTTTTTTCAGTCAACACACTGAAATTAAAGTCAATTGAAGTCACATCTCTAATATGTTAGCCTCTAACTGCTTCAGTCGATGAAAGTGGACCTCACCAAACAATATACCACTACTGGAATGTAAATTTTTAAAGTAATTTAACCAAAGGTTGCTTAAAGAATGTTTCTAACACCATATTTCCTGAGAGGATGATACATTCAGACGGGAATGAATTCCATTTAGTTGTTAAGAAGGAGCAGACCTGGCCAGTCAGTAAAATAGATGGTTACTTCTGATTCGTATGTTTGAGAAGCGTTTCTCTCCCTACATGTAAAATATTGCTTCAAGATTGGTCTTCAACATCTAAACTAATGATAAGTGAAGTTGAGCTCGTCGACTAATCAACTCAGTAGCTGTGAAACATGGCCTGTAAAAGTATAAGACATGCGCATGCCTCAGGATTTTAGTCATGTGCTTTCGACGCATTACTAGTATAGCTATCGAGTGAGTAGTCTTGAGGTTGGCCATATCACTGGGATTCTTCGAGTAAGGTGGTCGAGATGTATTGTATGTAAAAGTTTGTGATGGTGATGTCGCTCAGAAGAACGATGAAAGCTCCACTACCAAACCATCCAGCTCAGAGGACAAAACTCCATCAAAAATGTATTGTATGTCCCCAACCACCAACTTCTTTAACACGTGATGTTAACTGATATAGGGGTAGGGTGTAAGAAAGATGCCAAACCAAAAAGTGCCACCAACTCACAAAGGTATTAACTGTTTAATCTGTGCCATGTTGGTAGATACAGACGACCTAGTTGGAGTTCGAAAGATTATCATAATCAACAGTTGGTGACATCGCTAAAGATCGATCGCAACGGCCTAGAGATATTCACTTTTTATCTTCCTTTGGATGCTAATTTTCAAAATTATTTTATTTTGTAGGTTCATCCTTTCGTCTCCAATCATATTTTGCATAATTTGTATTTTTTACTAGCACTGATACCAGTACTTTGATACTTACTATAGTAATTTTATTCGTGTTAGATCCAGTGTTGACTATAATTGACTGATTAGGGTCAACAAAATAATGACATTGATCTTTTGCAGGAACTTTCACTATACAAATTGGTCCCTAGCTACCACTAATAGTATTAAAAGAGTAAAGCAACCTACTGTGTCATATGCAGAGGGGTATGACCACACAACTGTTTGGCATCCAACACTGGGTGATACCACTCAATGTTATGATGATAATATACTTAGGTTTAATCCTATTATGATCCAAACAATCTTCGAGGTCGAACCAAAAAGTGCCACCAACTCACAAAGGTATTAACTGTTTATTCTGGGCCGTGTTGGTCAATAAAATAATGACATTGGTCTTCTGCAGAGACTTTTACTATACAAATTAGTCCCTAGCTGCCACTAATAGTATTAAAAGAGTAAAGCAACCTACTGTGTCACATGCAGAGGGGTATGACCACACAACCGTTTGACACCCAACACTGGGTGATACCACTCAATGTCATGATGATAATATACTTAGGTTTAATCCTATTATGACCCGAACAATCTTCGAAGATAATCATTTAAACAAGTACAATAAAAACATACAGTTCAATGATAAAATTCTGAACTAATAAGTGGGAAATAAATTCATAAATGAAGTTATTTACATTTAAGAAAAAATGGTTATTCAGTGGAAAACTATAGAAACAATGGGTAGAGATATTGATGTCCTATATGTTTTCTTCATTTTTTCTATACAACATCATTTTGGACCCCATTTGATATTAGTTAATCCATGAAACTGTCGTTTTAATTGATTAGGTTCAGCCCAAGCTGAATTTAAATAACAATCATCATCATCAGCTTCAAGTTTTTTCCATTCTTCTTGTCTTTTATAATAATATGCCATCATAGCACGTTGTTGTTCTTCATTTATAATAGGTTCACGTGCTGGTGCACCAGTACCACGTTTTGTTAATTTAGCAATAATCTTAGTTTTATCATTATGTCCAATATAATCTGAGAGAAGTTTTCCACGATGCATTTCTTTTCCTGAAAACCATAAACTAGCATTATCTGCTGTGATTACTTCTTGAGATGCCTTGAATAATGATAAGAAATATTCATGGATAGATTTTATAGTTTGATTGACAGTAATAAGAAAAAATGTAATGTACAACTGAATATTTTTATCAGAATAAAAATCGCAAAGCTTTAAGTGTTTACATATACGTCCAGGGTATTACGAGAAAAGTCTGTCGTTTACAAATCGGACGTGGTATGTTGGTCTCTGAACTATCCAAAAATGTTAAATGATACCATCTTCTTAGCAAAACCTCTAGTATTGTCTCCAAAAGGCTCCTCATTCACCAAAGAAAGCTTACAGTTTTCTCGGTGTGCTAATATTGGTGTGACAAAATGAAACGATCCGCGTGTGTTGAATTCTACACTGCTTCTGACTGACCGGACAGGTAAAATGCTTTGTACATTTATGTTGTTAACTATCCAAAAACGATATTGTTATCCTAATAAAATCCTAACCCTTATCTTCATTCCTTTTATGTGTCTAATTTGATCAACTGACGCTTCTATCCTATTTTTTGAACAATAGTCGTCAAGATTCTTAAGGTAATATACTGCTTACTACAAACTATCTCCAAGTTTTGCATACATAATTTCAGTAATACACAAGATGAGATCAACAACAACAAAAACCTTTTATTCACAGACATGTTGAGATATAGAATCCAGATATGTATCACAAACCCAAGTCGACTAACTGAACGAAATTGCCGTAAACTACTGATGAATAACGACTTTGATAAAGACTGACCAAAAATAGTAAATTATCAGCCGTAATTTCATATCTTTTTGCTATAAACAATCAATCCACTTAGTAGTATAATTTAATTCATTTAAAGAGTATAGGCTCACGTACTCAACCTTGAGTTACAATTTTTATGAGGAGTAATGAATTTACCTAGCTGCTTGCCTGGAAGGAAAAACAATTGGAAGTCATATTTTTGGACTTTTTCTTCAAAACTACATAACTCTGGCAGTCATTCAAAGGCCAATACTTCAAAAATATGTGTATGAAGTTATACTGCTAGTAAGTTGAACTTGGGCTAAGTATTTCTCAAGTTAATCATGTTTTCTGCAATACATAGCGCACTCCCGTGTCGTTTTGGATGAAATGCGGGTGGTGTTGCATATTACTTTTTATTAATATGGTTCCCAACTTAATAAAATGAAAGTAAACACCATTAACTTTGAAATAGAGCGTCTATGAGAGGTGTTATAAGCAGTTAAAATAGTCACTTCTATCCGAGAAACCATACAAGGGGAATTAATGATGAGTTTTTGCACTATAGTGTTGTTTGGAAAGCGATCTGACTGGAGTGAAAGTTGAGTTTATTAACTCGAAATCATAAGGCACAAATAATTTGGAAAATAATTAGTTAACACAACTGCTAGCTGAAGGTCAGAACATTTGTCAAACGACCAGCATGTAAGAACTTATTATATCAGACATTATTTAATTAAAGAAGCTGTATGTTCAAAGACAATTAATAATATTGTTCGACCCACTATTAACATTGGTGTTATTAGGTCAAATAGCATCTGAAGACTAGGTACTTACATGCGTTCCACTTAAATCCTCTTCATTGTCAAACTCCAATTTAATAGGATCATATGGAGGTAGACCCATAGGATAAACGATGGTTACTGCACCAGTAAGCATCATCAAAGCTTCTCGGATAACACTCTTCTCGATACTGATATCTTTCTTAACGAGATCTCGAGAAATCAACTGCTTGGATTCATCCATTGTTCTTTTTAGCACTTCCACCATTTTTTCGGTCGGTGCTGTTTATGAACATTATTCTAATGTAGAAACAACTTACCAACACCATTTCTCCTACCTATTTCGTCCTTGCACTCAACATAGCCACCACTAGGAATACACTTCTTTCCCCACTCGTCTTCAAGTTTTAGGTCACAAATTTGTTCGTCCGTAAGACCCTGAAGAATATAAAGCTTATCAACACAATTACTTGCATATTTGGTGGTAGAGTAACACCATGTTTTGCTAACTCTTCCATTTCTCCACATATCCGATGAATTTTAAGGATGCCATTGTATATTTCACAGATTTCGCTTAATAATTCTTCAATAGGAGTGCTTGATGAGCGGTCAATCATAAAAAAAGCCTGGTCACCTTTCTTGACCACAATCCTAACCATTTTGAACGCAGTTACCAAGCTTTGAAGGACGATCGAGTGGATAAATAAAGTTGAATGTGTAAAACACATCTTTCATATCGATCAATATCCAAGATATTTTTGACAAGCTAGTGCAAGAGCCTACCTTTTTAACCTCATAGATTGATACTGGTAAATACCTACCAGTCTGTAGTAGAGATTTTCGGGATAATTGAGGAGTCACACTTAAGTCATTCTTTTGCGCGAGTCATGAGTCAGTGCCATCGTCACTAGTGGTGAATTCCACGGGTTCATATTGATCTACCATGTTGGATTTACATCTTGTTTTCGCTCATATCCTCTTTTGGTCCACCCTGAAATGATGTCGTCTGTTTAGTTAAGTACTGAATCACATTATTAATCCTTTGGGATTCTGAGTAATATGTTACATCACGACCATTTTCCTGTATTATTAAGTACTGTACGGGCTAAAAGTTTGATGCCGCCAGACGAACTAGGTAGGGTTTTTTGTATCAAAAAAATTTCTGGATATTAATCTGCAAAGTCGTTCTGTGTTAGAGAAATCATTCCTAGGTCTTAAATAACCTCTGAAAATGGTCAAAGTGGCAAACAAAAAAGCCAAAATAAACAGTTCTTTAAGTCTTTGATATTGACCACGTTGGTTTTACTAGACACATTCCTATCTGAAGGAACTCGAACAGAAATTCACACAAGACCATGTTTGGTTCTCAGAGTTTCTCATTCCCTAAAACCACTGGTTAGCCTAGATTGTACTCGCCTCGACACAATGATCATTACCCAAATTTGCTTTAGGGTCTCTTGGTTCTTGAGGTTCTTTTACAAGAAAAGGTTTAGGGCGATAGCATGACCTACGTCTGAATATGCATGGACTGGCTTTGGTCAGTTCGGGAGTCGGACTGCCGAATGTTATGGAAACACTATGACAGGGTGTGCCTCAATGTCAACAGAATATCAGTCAAGAGAGATACCTCGCATGTCACGCCATGGTCTTTTTCCCGCTGTGTAGTGTAACACTAAAATCACCTAAAAAGTAAGTATTGGATGTATCGTTTTTCGCCGTTGGTATGCTACATTTACTGGACTAAGAGGAAGAATATTCCTGATGACCAGAACATTTAGAGTATTTTCCTTGGAGATTATAGGCATCAGTGGAGCCATGTATTTTCACTCAACTTTCAAGTCTCTACATATAAGCAGGCCACTAGATTTCACTAATGCCGATTGATTTTGACTCTATTCCCTGTTTTATAGAGTCTCGGGAAGATGGCTCGGAGAGATTCATTCCAACTGCTTGCATGATCTTAGTGACAGCGGAGAACAATATGGTGAACAGATTTCAACTTAGAAGCTCTGTTTCGTTCTTTGTCGAAAGCAAAGTGATTGTTAGATCTGATAACATACTAGTTTGCACAGGGCGTCTGCGTACTTTTGTAATAGATAATATCATACCATCGTATCCGATTTTGGAAGTGTAATCTGATTGTACGGCACAGTTCCTAAAATTTTTCAGATATATCTTACAGTTCGTACCTTTGTAATTATTTTTGAAAAATTCAGTAACACAGCTTCTTCAGGTTTACTTCTTTTTTATATCAATCTGGGTGCGTTGTCAGATAGAAAGTTGAATTGTGTAGTATGTTTTTCGGGAACTCCAGTGTTTCTGGTCGTCTAATTAGCCTTTTGCAAAAGTTGACTTTAACCGCTTTAGGATGATAAAGACCTTGCTAAAACAGATTCTCCTTGATCGGTGAGTTCATTTGGATGTCTGCGGTAAAGTTATTCTATGGCGACCTCCTGTGTTAGTGTCACGGCTGGTATACGAGCTACCAGTACTCAATAAGAGAAAATAATTTCTTTAACCTTATTACCGACTACTGGGATCAAAGATAAACAGACAGCTGGACGGGATAAAAATATATTAACAGCCGTTTCTAACTTTATTTGTTAACAAAAGATAACATTTGTCCTAAAGTTTGGATTAGATGACAATATCTGGATATTAACAACAATGACGAGTAAGTTTGGTGCTTTCATCTGGCGTTTCCCCTTCTATTTCGTACCGACTAAGTTAATTGTAAGTGTTACGATGCTTAGTCTTAATCCACCCGAAGCACTTTTAGGATGTCAGTTGCTGTTCTACCGGACGATTCAAATGGAGTGCTCTCTCCCTAGAACTGTTCATTATCCTGGGAAATCCGGGCTAGATAGCTTTCAGAATAATTCTTCTAACTATTAGTCAGTGACAGCGATTATGATTTTCCATCTTTTGCCGTCAATATTCGTATTTCATGTGTAATGACGATGCAGCCGCACTGTGGCTGCCGTGAGCAGTTCATATACTCTGTTCATAATTTGAAGTGCAATAATTTAAGAGGACAAATGTTGAAACTCTCATTACATCACTCCAAACTATTACTGCGCACTTATTTTACAGTCATACTTTACTGCAATAATAAGTTATTTTGTTATCTATTTATTTTTAATTCTTTCTCTGTTTTGTCATTCATTTGGTGACTTATACATAGTCGATTATCCTTGTTCAATGTTCACAAACACGTTTGTTAAATTATTTGAGTATTTCACTCTTCCTTCATTTTCATTCCCTCACTTTCTCCCTTTCCTTCTTTAAGGTCAACTAAGTGTCCTCAATTACGCAAAACCTGTATTTTTAATATGGCAGATATTATGCTAACACTGCTGAAACTTGTGCACTATTTCATTTTTGAAGAAACCCGAAATGGTTCCTTCACAATATTTATGTACCCAGAAAATGTTTGTGAATAGTAATAATAATATCAAAGGTAAAAATGCCCCAAACGGCACAGCCTAAATTTGCTTACTTACTTACGCCTGTTACCCCTCGCCGAGAAGCATAGACCGCCCACCAGCTATCTCCATCAAACCCTGTCCTGACCAATACTCTCCTGTTGTTTCCAGTTGCTATTCATGTTTTCATGTCTGCCTTCAATTCTCGACTCAGTGTGTTCTTTGGTCCTCCTCTTTTCCGTTTCCCTTCAAGATTCCAAGTTAGCACTTACCTTGTGATGCAGTTTGATGGTTTTCTAATGTATGTCCTATCCACTTCTATTGTCCTTTCCTAATTTCCTCTACATCTGGAAGCTGGTTTGTATTCTTCCACAGTAGGTAGCTGTTGCTGATAGTATGTGACTGACGCACATTGAGTATTTTGCGTAGACAACTGTTTATAAATACTTGTACCTTTTTGATGATGGTTACGGCAGTTCTCCACATTTCAGCTCCATACAGTAGAACTAACTGTCTTGATGTTCGTATTGAAAATTGTGACTTTGGTTGACAGTTGTTTTGAGTTTCATATGTTCTTCAGTTGTAGGAATGCCATCCTTGCCTTGCCAGTCCTCACATTTACGTTTGCATCAGATCCTCCTCGTTCACCGATGATGCTCCAAGGTACGTGAATGTTCTCTCGTCTTCCAGGGATTCGACAGTGATTGGGTTAGTAATCTACGTGTTGTATTTGAAGAATTCCGAATGATGTTGATGATCTTTTCAGGTACACCAGAATTTTACACAAGGTTCGCCTATGCACACAATCAAAAGCATTCTCATAGTCGATGAAGTTGATATATAATGACGAGCTCCATTCAACCCATTGTTCAAAGATGATCCGTAGTGTTGTGATTTGGTCTGTGTACGACCGATACTCATGGGACCCAGCCTGTTGGTCTCGAAGTTGGGTGTCTACTGAGTATTTCATCTGGTTCAGTGACACTGTTGAAAACGTTATTACTTATTATCAATTGAGAACGTAAATATTGGTGCAAACGGGCGCCGTATATATATGCACCACACAAGTCAATTGATTTTTGTGGTTTGAAAACGTTTCCTGGTACCGATAATAGCGTGATGCATCTGCAGTTCTTAGACTTGAACAGATCTCCTATTTTGGCATCTTGGTCAGTTGTCCAACTTACTAGTCCACAGGCACTTGTTCTTCCTCCCAAATCGTCTTGAATAGAACGTGAAGCATACTTCCAATTACTTTTGCGTCTTACTTCAGAGCTTTAGCTGGTATATTTTCAGGTCCGACTGCTTTCCATTGCGTTCTTTAAGTTACAATTCATAAAACTACCATGATCCGTCGTCATTCTGAATGCCCTGGACACTGGTCGGTAGGATTTGAGTCCTTGATAATTCGGTGGAGCGCCAAAAGTTGGAATTATTTTAAAGGTGTAAAATTTAACTTACACAAGGGTAAACTTCCTTATGACTACCTATACCGTCTCTTACAAAGTCTCAACGAAGTATTAGTAAGACGGGTAACTATATGCGAAGCCAATGATAATGATCTTTTTTTCTCTTCAGAATGTTGCTCTGAGGGTGAAGCTATGTAACTTCTGACATCTGGAACAAGCTCGACGAACGCGCTTTCCCAAGGTCATAGTTAGAACCAGGCGCTCCACAAGCCTACTTTATAACAACTATAAACCTAAAAAGGTGCATTACATAAATACTAAGCACGACCGAAACCCTAATGCACTTTTTGTCGAGATTGGATCTGGTATGTAACGTGGACGCATGCCCCTTTGGAAACTATTCTTATGAAAACACATTATATCTGAACGAATGAACTGCTATCAACTTTTATAGATTATAATTACTAAACAACCTTGCTTGGGATGCATACTGTGAACCAGTATATGTTGTAAATTGTAGATCATGCCTGTAAAAATGGCGTGTACCTGCTATTGTAGAAATATATTATTATTATTATCTGTTCCTTGAAAGTAAAGTGATACAACTAGTATAGAGGCAAAATAATTGAGTCAATTAAAAGCAGTGCAACGAACATACGCCTGCAGAACAGTAGCATGGACTCAGCAAAATTAATCGATTAGATGGTTGGTCATAATGGTATATCAAAAACTGGTAGTAGTTAAATTAAAAGTATATTGGAAATAAACTGTTTGAGACCAAACAAGCCTTATACGATGGGCCTTCAATTGAAATATTGCTGGTTTATTAACCCTATTGATCTGGATTAAAAACAGGTGACAAATGTATTTAACGTTGTCACCTAGTAAGCGTGATTTTCCAGTTGTCAGTTGCTGGTATTTACCAATGATGGTGATTTTGTAACAGAAACATGGCCTGATGTATCCCAATTGGCTGGCGTCCGATGGTTTACATAATAGTCTGTTCCATATAATTGGGTCGTCCATACTGTCTGACTTGATACATGTGGGTCTAGGCGAATCAGATCTATTATCACAAGTCCCTATCATCAACCCTCTTTGGAAAACGTTCTATTCAGGTATTGTGAGCAGACGGTTGGATTATAGGTACCCATGGGTAATCAAAAATCTAAACTAAGATCCTTGTACCTGTTCTTTTCTGAATTCGTTCACGCACGAGATCACCTTCATCGGCCATGAATCTGCAGTCACCAAAATCCCATTCATTTCGTCTTGCGTCATCAGCAGGTGACGTTTTATGAAGATACTCGAACAGTCACATCTAACTCATGTTTTCCGTTATACCTAACTTTACACAGCAGGAACTAACTGTTTCATATGTTCAAGTGTTTTGTGCACACAGCAAATAGGATAAAAGCGCCATGTAAAGACGTGGAAAGAGTTAACACTAACTACAGATTGGATTTTTGAGTTTAACGGTCCTGGTAAGTCAAGCCAGAATGTTCAAACGACTGCTCCACCCCAGCTACTTTTTGAGCGTGAGGAATATATGGTTGACTTTATATCACACCTTTGTTTTCGTTGCTGTAACGACGCAAATGATCATTCACTGTCATAAATGTCGGCTGAATAAATAAGACATTGAATGTCTTTAAACTCCGTAAATTTATGCAGATAGAAACTGTCTTTCATTCAACATGGAAGTCCGCGTTATACATCATGTATGAAGGCAGAATATTGGCTGAAGAAGGCACATATAGTGGTCTGTAAGTGAGCTATGTGCATGTAAGTCACGGTGACAGAAGCTTTCAAGCCGAATTTCTATAATATGGGTCTTGGGCAAAATTTAAATGACAGTAAGCAAACTATCAAGGCCACGGTTGAATCATACGGCCGACTCAGCTAGATCATGTGATAATGTGTGGGTAAACTTGCACACGTTTGATTCTTGACCCTAAGTCCGTTTCAATCCGTTTATTTTATTCGGGTGTTTATGCCAAAACTTGAACAAAATTCCCGAGACTGAAGGACTATGATCAGACAAAAAGTAAGACCAGTTTGTAGCTATTTATACTATTCTGATACCACGTAGTTAAGCGTGTTGATTCTATGCCTCAGTTATTCTAATAACATAAACCACGAAGAATATCAACCTTGATCCAAATAGCAAGTTGTTGTTTTACGTTGTAATGTAACCAAGTATTTATTTAAGATGCCATTGAAGCAGAGAACGTAGAAGGAGTATTATACTTCATGTATTTTTAATCTCATGACCTCTGGCAACCTTCTTCTCCGTTTACGTTTATTTAGAATGATACCCCTAGAAATTGAAAGATGAATTGTCATAATACACGAAAATACAGCACATGAAGCGATAATTATCTACAAAGAAATAATAGATAACTGTCATGTATATAGAAAATTCATTACAGCTTAAACGTGTGACATATATTGGTAAATTATGATTGGACACAGTAAAAAAAGCAGCAGGGTAAGATTTTACTTCTGTAGTTAGTATAACTTATTTACAAACCAAACTTACCTCTTGCGAACTGAAAACGAAGGGCCAACTTATGGGAAGCTATATATGTGGGGGAATGGTTTAAAAAGGATGATGCTGTCAGTAAGCTGATCTGTTTATATTTTAAAGTGATATGGTATTGAACCTGACTGACAAATGGTCAGTCTAGTATTACATAATTCGCTAAAATCTTCCAATGTCTGATACGGTGGAACGTGAACCTTTGTAAAAGTGTCACCAGTGTTAGTGAATGAACTTTTCCGCTTCGTTTTGACTGCAAACTCAATGATTGCCTACATTTGAATCCAATGACATTTGATAAGTTGCGCAAAATGCTGACTAATTCCAGCTTATATTTTTCAAATGGTCGGACTGTACGAAGTCATGACTGAAGATGCAGATAATTGTATGTAGCGTGAAGAAAGTTTGGACGATGAATTAAAGTTTCAGAGAAAGATCTCCTAACCTTTTTATCTCAACTATACATTTATTAGTCTGACCTTTTATACGGAAATTTTTAATCCAGAAACTTGAGTATGGTACATGACTGCTAATCGATATGAGCCGCGTAACGTACAACTTATCTAATTGCTTTGAAACGTGATACGTCGATACAAACCCAGCACTATGTAGGTTAATAAAAACAAAGACCACAATACATGTCGGTACTATGCCATAAAAGATGAAACGTAAACGATTAGAAGTTCGTCAAACCCCCTAAATGACAAACGATATGATTACAACACATGGGCAGAATATAAAAAAAGTAGTAAAATATGGTGAGGATATGAGGGACAGTCATTGGAAGCTTCGTA
The DNA here is from genome assembly GCF_000237925.1 of Schistosoma mansoni. NCBI lineage: Eukaryota > Metazoa > Platyhelminthes > Trematoda > Strigeidida > Schistosomatidae > Schistosoma > Schistosoma mansoni. The sequence goes on from NC_031500.1 coordinate 1,094,815, forward strand.
TCAATTGGTCGAAACGACAATGAAATGAGGCACAATGTAAACTATAGAACCTAATGAAATGATGTATACAATGAAAGTCACAGGCATAACACTCAGTAAATAATTAACAACGAATACAGCATCGATATACAAAAGTTAAGTCTTCGAAATTGTTCAGAGCCAGTCCCAGATAGTTATCTGGAACTGAATACGATTACTGGGAGCATTAGTAGAATAATCGGGAGATCGGCGGATAAACTGGGTATGCAGCACATATTGACGGTAGCTACTGGTCTTCATGATTTCATAGATGATTGTATTTTTCAACTGAAATTTTTTCGTGTGGTAATTGAATAAAGTTAGTGTTGTTTGTTACAAAATTCAAAATTTGGCTGATCAACATGCCAATGTGTAGATTTATCTGTTACCATGCTGGACACTTATATAGTTATCCCATTGTGTTTGCTAAAGCTTCCTGTTCAAGTTGTGCACTGAGTTCCCAGCTGTTCCAGTAAGTTTCACTTCCTTCCATGACAAATTCTATTAATTCAGTAGTCTTAAGGTGATTGTCAGCGTTGAATGTTGCAATCGTTTCTCCACAAATCACACGATGCTAGTATTACTTGCCCTTATATCTTCGGTTTTCCTACACATCTATCTACAAAGCACATAAAATAATCTTCGCTTCCTGCTGTTACTTTAGCAATAGACCTTATGGATCTAGCACAATCCATAACAAATGTCTAAGCTATAGTTGTACCTAACACTATTTAGAATTTCTCTCGTATCCATACTACATTTGGTTTTCTTTCACATTTAGACCAATTAAACACGACTGGACGTCAATGTCCGTCATAATTTGTAGCTGTACAAGTTATATTTGAGAATTACTTACACCCCTTCCCCCTGTTTATATTGAAAGTCTGATTTATGTCAGCCACATTGTGGAGCTTTTTGTACAGCTCTGTTTGTTTGGCTGTACCAAAGCACACTTGATAAATTTGGTTGGTATCATCGTCATAGTAATCACACATCTTCCCAGCTATTCTTGTCGTTAACAAAGGTTGGAAAGTTGTTCATTAACGTATATACGTCCAAAGATTCACGTTTCCCTGTTTGCTGGCACACATTCATCATGGTTGCTAATATAAGTAGCCGTGATAAATACTTAACCTAGACCTCAAAAACAAAAGCTAAAGTAGCTGGAAATTATGGTTAAACATATTACGAGATAATCGGAGTCGGGTATGGTTGTATTAGTTTGAAGGGATCAATAGTCATAAGTTTAAGAAAACGGTGTTCCAAAAATTAATTATAATCGAAAGTTTCCAGCTAGTAATAAGGGGTTAAAGAACGGTGTTAGTTGTTTTCCAGTTTCGCCATACAGAAGTCTACCAAAATTGGACTAAATTCAGGCCCCATTGCTATCCCATCTCTTTGTCTAGATATTTCATTGTTGAAACTGGACTGGACAATAAAAATACAATGTACCACTAGTTCCTTCAAATGACCAGTCGGCAGACCTAGTTCTTTGTTGTTAGGATTATTATACTCACATATAGAGCATATCGTTTCGGTCAAAGGTAAATCAGTGAACAGGAAATTAACATCAAGCGCGAACATATGTTTTCCGGAAGTATTAAAGTCCTTAATACGATCAGTAAATTGAAAAGTATCATAAATAGAAGAGTTGGACGCTTCCATTCTAACTGGTTCAAACTTTTCAACCAACCATTAGGCTATTCGGTGTTATGTTGAATTCGACATATCCAAAGTGGGTCGCAATGGTAAACCAGGTTTATGTACTTTCGGTAATCAATACAGGAGCAGGATGATCAAACCAAATGGATGTATGTGGTCATATAAGTCTAGGTTGATTATCCCTTCATTCTTTACATTTTTAAAAACATCCGCTAGCTGTTTTTCAGTTCATAGTGTTTTGTCTATTTCTTTTTCAGCTTTGGAAAATTTGGTATCATCCTCCAAGATTAAACTTATTTTACTCGAATATTGTTGGCGATCAAGAAGTGCTCCACCAACTTCTTTGTCAGGTCTACATAGGATCGAAACCTTATTTCTTTTCGCGAGCATTCGCTGATGTATCTTAGTTAATAAGTTATTCTTACTACACTGTGTACTAATGTATCCATGACCACAGTTCAGTAATGTGGATTGAAAATGCTGAAGAGCTTGTGAGGATCTCGACACAAGATGATGAGTTTGAGCTGCTAGATTTTCAAATTGTATTTGCATACGAAGTCTACTGATTTTGCGGATGCTATCATAGGACTTGGGACCCAATGATAAAGCCTGCATTTAGATTGACGGAATTGTAAAAGAAGAGTGGTTAAATACATACTTTTCGGGATGTTATGGAAACCTCTTAATTACGCCGACATGTTGTAAGGTTTTCAAGTGCTTACGTTTAGCTTTTTGTGATTGTTTTTCGTTAACATAAGAAACAAAATCCTCAAATTGTTTATGTTAATCTATGGACTTCAAATAATGAGTGACTTCTCAGAGATATGTGGCGTTCTAGTTCAACTAGTCGAGGTCTAATAGCATCGATACAATTAAGTGCATGACGTTAGAGTGTTTTTTCATTGGAATGAATATGGTTTTGCCTTGGTGCCCTCCAGAAAAGTTTGGGATAATTATCACTTTCGATACAGCTTTCAAAATGTTGTATATACGATTTGACCAAATCTGCCTCGATCGCTTCGTATCTAACTCCTAAAAATAGCAGAAGCTCTCACAATCCATGAGCTCAAGCCAGCACTATAAGTATAAAAGAAGTACTTCCCATAGTTATCTTCACCTTGACTTTAATATATTATTATTGCATTTCTCCCCCTACTTATGTTTCACATTATCATTATTTTATCCATAATTTCTCATGGTATTATTATTATTATTATCACTTCATTTATTTCACGCCTCTGTTATCTTCAGTTGTTGTGACAAAAACATTCCAATCATCTTACTGCAGTCATCTCATTATTCGTTACTAACTTATTAATTCTATTGTTATTATTCACATTACGTAACCTAGTATCTTTCAATTACATCATCATGGTTGTTCCTGTTTCATAAATCCTCAAGGAACTAGTGCCTTAGCAAAACACTTTCATATGTATACGATTGCGCGGCTTGATAATAAATTCGTTGTGAAGAGATCCCTTCGCTGAACATCGTGTCTTCAGTGTTTAAATATGAATTGTTCCCGACTGTCAACAGCAAACGTTCCTAAAACGTACGGGGAATGTGCCTCAGTATCAGTGAACGAAGAACAGTAGTGATCAGTTCACACAGTCACTAAAGTACTGTAAACTGGTATGGAAACCATCTAAGGAAAAGACTATATGCAAAAAGACAGTTATTAAAAGACTCAATAACATTAGGAATTCAGCTACGACCCAGAATTTGCAAAATATGTCGCAATGGTGATTATATACAAATCAAGATGGAAACAAATATACTAAAACATGGATAACACTAGGAGAAACGATGTATAAAACGCAAGAACAAGTAGGTAGCCACAATGAGAAACGTACATAGAGAGATTTACTCACATTTTGATGGAGGGACATATGAAGATGAATTTCACCATGTCAGGGCTATCGAATTCGTTAAGAAATCAGTGCTTAAGCTGGTTGGGAAAATAAATTTGTAGGCAGGGACATACGGGTTCTGCCATATATACTCACTTCTACCAGCATGGATATACACAAACAAACGCAAATATTACGGATCTAAATGACAGCACGTCTGCCAAACAGGTTAATTTAAGGGCTTATTTAATTTGAACATGTGAAACTTGTGTATAAACAAGGGCACTATGGTGTGACAAACGCTTAGGCACGAAACTTACCATGTGTTTCAAGTATCAACGGAGCTTAAAAAGCCTTATGTCTACGTCGGTGTTATGTCCAATAATTTTTTCTACCATAGTAATGGACTTAATCCCAACACTGTATATTTGTCACGATGTGACTAACTAATTTATAGGATCTTACATGGAAGTCACATAATAGTCTATATTGACTCGTCTTATCGTGATAGTTAGTAACGTGACGTCTAGCACTTCAGGAGGATATATTTGTCCTGGGAAGCGAGTAATACATTTGATACAAAAAGCAGGAGGTTACATATAGCCATGCCATACCGATCGAGTCTTTGCGTTCACCATTTTTGCCTTCCGTAAGTGTTAAGTGCCAAGCGTAAATTTTCTCAGTAGTCTTATGTTCAGCCTCAAAGACCATGTGTTTAAAAATCAATATCACCCTGAACCTTCCAAACTTTTCGTTTTTGCAGATGTTATCAATCTGGTTACCTATAATGTGGTCCGGTGAAACACATAGCCCTGTGTACGTGCTTGTGATGGATTTATTACCACGCCTAACCATTTTATTGAATGCATATATATCTTGTAAATCTTTGTTCCTTTCTCCAGTCCAAGTCGTCCCATGATGTCTGTATACATGGAGCTGTTCATCACAACCTTGACCTTCAGGTCTCCCTTCAGGATAGTCAAATCCTCACCTTGGATAAATTAAAGTCCCCCACAAAATTAGCCATTATCTCCTCCACCCCGGCCATTACAGGAGGCATAGCGCTAGACGAAATACGCTGCAATCCCGTCCTTCTTTCTTCGAAGGATGCTTATTCCAAGCCTTCCCAGGTAGTATTTCCTTATTAACACAGTTATTTGACTGGACCTCTAGGTCTCCCACATTGTACGGAAATTCTACGTGCCTACTTTAGGTATTGGTCTGGTTACCAGAATCGAGATTAGCCCCATGACATCCGAAGAATCTCGGCTTTTACTATGAGGTGTATGATTCTTATGAATGAAGATATTTCAACTCCCACTACAAAGTTTAATGGTTATCTCTTTTCTAACGAGGTCGTTTTATAAGGAATGGGGTCGCTAACCTCATGCCTAACCCTGTCCTTATATCCGGTTTTGGGACCGACAGTAACCCTAGAAGGACTCTAGGCTGTTCGGCCTGTCTTACCGATAATGTCATATTAAAATACACTATAATGATAGAATTTTCGTCCCTCAAACATATTAACCCATTGGGTTAAGGTTCTGGAACTATCCCCCAACAACAAAAGATCTGGGGATATAGACTGTGTCAAGGTATTGAACAACGGATTAAGGGAACCCTTACAATACATAAGCATCATTAATGTTATTCATTATATGCTTCCGAATGCAAAATACTGGATAAAAAGCAAGCATGGGGGGGTCTATCGAATCCGTTTTAGAAGACATATTTTTCTTGAGTGTTTTGTTCGAATAAAGGAAAATTTACCTAGTATTTATTTAGTACGGGAGTTCATTTTTCATTGGAAAATAGTCCTTACTCTCGAAAAGGACAGACGCATTTATTAACCTTTAAGGTCTTTTGCTCTTTCATCTGAGGTTCCGTGACATGACTGCAATAAAAGAAGGGGGTTAAGGGTTAATAGTTACGCGGCTCCAAATCAAGATAGCAGTAGTAGTTTGTAATGAGGTAGTTGACCTATTGTTGAGTTCCCTTGTCGAATAATCGAGTGTTTTGAAATATCAGCGATACTATTTGAGGAAAACATTCTATTTATCTCTTTCAAGTCGAGACTGGGTTTTGTTTAAATCTGCTGATGGAATTCAGATAAACAACCAGAGGGTTGTCCCTCGTAAGGTATGTTAACAATGTCTCCAGTCGGAGAGGATTCTATTACTCTCGAGTTTCGAGTTCTTATACATAACAACGTCGTTTTTAACTAGTTCACACATATAATCATAAACATGCATCGCGCTAATGCAGTTTACATCTGCATCTTATTTGGTGAGTTAACTTATCCATACGTTTGATTAATTTACTGAACATCGGACTGTACTTGTTGGTAGTTATGAGGGAATTAAGTTTTGAAAAGTTTTTATGAGTTCCTTTTATCTTTCAGATCTTACATGGCAGATTCTGATGAAGAATCCGATCGCCGTCGTAGCCGTGACAAATTTCGTCGTGAACGTAGTGATCACGATGGACGTCGTCGTCCTGGTGACAAACGAGAGCCATTCGACGACCGATCAGGTACTGTAGGTGCTGCACCAACTCGTGAAGATCATCGTTTGTCAGGTGAAGGTCGGAATGACCGTGGACGATCACCTGCAGAACCTCCTTATAAAAGGCCTCGTAAAGATAACAGCGATGATTATAAACCAAGTTCGTACCAGCGAAAGGACACCAAAAGTTCAAGTGCCTCAGAATACGATGGTATGTACAGGCCTCCAGTAATACCGTTTAAGCGGTTTCTTGATCCTTTGGATGACTTGATAACTGAAGAAGAGGCATGCAGTAAGTACAAAGAGTACAAGGAAGGATATATGAAGCGTCATACCGAGGAATTCTTTGAAGCACATAAAAATGAGGAATGGTAAGTCGGTATACATTGGTTTATTTGTAATTTGTCTCAAACCAAGTGTTATTGTTACTGGATGACACCAACAAACTTTCAGTTTATTTTAAACCTAAGTAGCAGTTCATAGTGTCTGTATTACATTCATAGCCAAGTGAGTTGATGAAACTCATCGCGTTCCGACAACAAATGATCATTATTTGTCGTTGGTATGACTTGTTCTCGCTAACGCTAACGGTAGATATGAAAAGAACATTATCGAACTTGATGGTCATTAATGAATAGATATCTTCATCAGTCATCGATAAAAATCCACTGGAATGGTTGCTTTTTTAAGTTATGCTTTAGTGGGATTGTTTCACACACCTGTTACTGCCTTTCAAAACTATTTAAAGTTTCACGCATGAGTGTTTTAAAGCAATTCCTTTTCTTAAGCTAGTTGACTCCGGGAATATTAGTTTTAGATGGATCCAGCTATAAATGTATTCGTGCTTTTCATTTCGGTAGTAAACTTGGTTCTCTAATTAATGCCATAAACGATGTCACGTCTAGGCAGTAATCTTTGGTCTTCAAAATCACAGGTTGAACTAGTGCAGCTGATTGGAGATTTGAAGCTTTTTTTTGGCTGGTTCAACTAATACGATATCACACTTAGTATACTTGATTGTGTGCTTAGTATGTTTGAAGCACCTAAAACGATTTTGGAACCTGAGTCGCCAAGTTTTCGTTCATGATGAGTTGTTGGTTTTTGACCTTGAAAAAGTACTTACGTTTTAGCTTGAAATTGAGTACCGGCACTCACATCTGGTAGTTAGATTACATCATATATTTTCTTGAGTCAGAAGTTTAGGCCATCTGTTTTTTTCCCAACTATGTCTAAATATTTAGTTATCATTGTCTGTAATTGTCAAAAACAGTATTTTCTGCTGGATATATTCTCTCACTTAGTTTACATCTAGCAACCAACTTAAGTGGACACGAAGTTTACCGTTTTGGTTTTAAAATTCCCTGAAATATCTTGATAGTGACGCACATTTATACACTTGTATTGTTGTACAGGCTTCGTCTCCGTTATCATCCCGATCACATGAATGAAAGAAAAGCCGCTCTTAGCGCAGCAGCCAAGCATCGTTTAGATGTTTTCATGGAGCTTTTACATAAAGGCTTTCTCGAAAATCAGTCTGTTCAGATGGACAATAGTGAGAATCTCATAAAACTCATGGATGCTGTTGTTATCAAACTTGAAGGTGGTTCTGATGAAGACCTAAAAGTACTTGAAGAATCTGATCGTAATAGATATTCAGACGAAGAATTAGTACATCAGTCTCAGGTAGGTTGCTTTGGACTGCTGTGCGCAATATGTTAACGAATTTTATAACATTTTTTTGTTCGTGATTAGTTCTGTTTGACTTAGGAATGCATGCACATGATATTTTTATATTTAGTACTCTTTGGCTATCGTATTCCATTTCACAGGGCTCTTGTGACAAAATTCTCCAAATCTATTTTTCTAAATAATAGCATTTTAAGTCTGTTTGATGGTTCTTTCAGTGATTAAATTACATGGGATTCATCATTTTTATGTATTTGCTTTCCACACCTACTTTGGGAATTTTGTAGAGATTAAATTTCACTGGATACTTAGAGAAACAAGTCTGTTTTGTAGTTTTTGAACTTTAGTCTATGCAGCTTTGTTCCATGATCCAGTGAATATTTGTTTTAAATTTCCCTTAACTGTCTCTATAGTCTTCTGGACCTATTTGTTGTGAAAATAAAAGTGAAGGAGAGGCTGAATCCGATGACGACTTCGAACATGAGAAGCTCGACACAGAACTTACTAGAAAAGTAATGCCGGAACCTCTTCAAACTCAAGGTTCTACTGTAGAGTGTCGAACAACTAACCGACGTACACGAACCGAGTCAAACAAGTCTGGTAGCTCAGCTCCTTCACAAAGTAGCCAGAGCAGCGATAGTGACAGTGGTTCTTCAAGCGATGACGAAGCTGATGAAAGCACCAAATCTAAAACTGAAGTTGAGCAGAAAAGTAGTGAGTTTAACTCTGTTTATTTACTTTATTAAGCTATCCTCTGAAAAGTCGTGGAAAGCTTGATAATAGTAACAATAATATTTGGACTAAGTCAAGTAGACATTAGTAACATATTTTGGGGCAAATGTTCATTATTAAGTATACCTACTTTTCAGCATCAACGAATGGTGTATTGCTTATTAGTCCATACACAATCAAATCTGAAAACAGTTTTAGATCTGTTAACCGTCTAATGATAAAAGGTATAGATATTATAAACCATACTAATCAAACCGATCCTTCTTTTAGCTAAGTTTCATTTAGATGCATATGTGTAGTTCGCTTGTGCGCTTCGGCCTTGCTTAAACACGCTTTCATCACTTAACCAATCCACTTCATTTTGAACAAGCGAATATTGTCTCTGATGTTTTACTTACAGTTGTGTAAATATAAGGGGTTTGTTAATATTGGTTGGTATCAGTCAACAACAGACTCGACAAAAATCACTTATTCACTTTACCGCAAGCAGCTCAACTAGTGCATTTCGTGTAAAAATACATCTCTTACCAAACCAGCATAAACATTTATCATAATGTAAGAAGAATAGTAAATTGTCGCACTACCCTAGACCATAAGGTGATTATCACGGCAAAATCCAATGTCACTACAAATTGTACAAACTGTGTAGTGGTCCCCTAATAAAACTACCTGTTTCGGTTTAGGGACTCAGTTCACACAAATCGAATAATAACTACTTTGTGTGGTGCATGTATATTTTGGTGTCTCTTTATATCAATGTTTGTTTTTAAATAAATAAATAACAGACTGTGCACGTGCAGGGGGTTTGAACTTGCGAATAGACAAGGCTTCCGTAAACCAGAGAATTCATCCCTGACAATTTCTGTACAACCTTTTAAAGCTTTATTGATGTTAATTCTATGCCCCATTTCAATTACATATCATGCTACCGATGAACATAATTTTTTTACTTCTCATGTTTATCGGAGTGACAATTTACTATTCTTTCCATATTATGCTAAATTTTTATCTTTCACAATAATCACCTAATTTATTTGGAACTTTAGTTAATTGGTTTTATGTTGATTTTCATATAAAATGCTTTGATGAGTATACATGTGACTAAATTGTTCAAAATATACAATGCAAATACACCACATTTTCAGTTCAAATCCATCTTCCGATTGTTTTTATTAAAATTTATAAAAGGGACTAATTGTTTTAAACCATGATATCTGTCATAGCTAATAAGGATTATTTTCTACCTCAATTGATAAACCTATTTAACAGTCACCCATAATCAACGTATAGCATAGCACGAATAACTGTTAGCCCAAGTTGCCATACTAAATCTTGTACTTGGTAGTTGCGTTAATCTAGCTCAATTAGCATCATATTTACCATTATGTTGGATGTCATTATTCTCAAATAAACCTCTATCGTTTGTGCTTGTCCATAATAAAACCCTGATGTGTAGTGGTCTCAAGTTGTTAAATCTTATTTAGTTATAATCACGAAAACGAGTTTTCTACAATTTACAGATGAACTTGGTAATACTCATGATGTTGCAAGGTCTGAAGTTGACGAAGACGACGACGATGTACCCACTCCTACAACTGCCGAGTCTCCAAGAGGATGTAAAAATGAAGACTCTTCTGTTTCTATGATCATCGGCTCAATAAATGATACATCTGTAAAACATCCTATTTTTGGAGATCCTTCTGACGCTCCTCAGCCCAAGTTTGCAAATCCACCAAGATTGTTGCATAAAACTGCCTCTATATTCTTCCGAGCGTTACCTCCAACTATAAAGGAAAGCGAACTCAAAGAGGTTTGTTCTACTTTATAAATCATATGTTTCACATAGTTCGGAAAAATATCTATCTATACTTACGTTAATCTTATTTGAATAAAATTGTGAGTCTAGACATATACTATCTGTAAAGTTATCGGGTAAAATTGATTCGCTTGTATAAAATTTTTGTAAGATGGGATTTTCATGAGTTTTTGTACCATTGAAAAATAATCTACTAATAGCCTTATCAATTGACATGATGTATTTACCATACATTATTTCATTAATTTATTGAGTCTACCATACCAGACAGGTCGGTTGAAGAGCGATAAGACTAAAAGCAGCAAACCCAAGGTCCGAAGGCGAATTCGTGCTGCTGACTGTACAGAGGTGTGACGGCAGTAAGGTGTTTCCTCCAGACAACCAGCATAACAGCGATGTTACCTTCCCACAAGGAGGGCTGGGGTTAGAAAAGGTCGACCCTAAAAATGCACACCTTGCCTTATCCCACGGATATCCATCTCCGGCGGTAAGGTCCTTTGAAGAACGGAGCTAACACAAAGACTACCCACAAAAAGGTCGTGTGTGACCGACCTCAAGCGGTTGTCACTTGAGCACTGCAGTCACGCTTTCAGATCATTAAGACTACTTCTAACCCGATTTCCCTTTCAGGTACCTCTAGAAGAACCCTTCCATGGTGTAGGCAACCGGGAAGTGATAACTGCCTTCACACCTCTAACAGCACTGACTGACTGACTAATTTATTGAATCATTTTTTCAGTGCCTAACTTTTTCTATCACCACTCATACTATCACTACCTGTGCTATTCTGGGATTTGACCCGACACTTTCATCTTGTTATACTAATGGGGTATGACAAATTAAACTAATGTACACATGTTTCAGGTTCTACGTTGCGTTTGACTGATTTAAAGTATAAGTGTCTTATGCCCTACCAACTAATCAACTTTCCGAAATTTTTAATGCAACTGGTTGATATCAGTCAACAACAGACTCAACAAACGTCACTTATTTACAAACAGGTCAACTGGTTCATTTCGTGTAAAAATGCGTCTTATCAAACCGAAATAAAAATTCATCATAATATAAGTAGAATAGTAAATTGTCGCATTGCCCTAGAGTCAGTCAGTCAGCTACAACGTAGGACCAGGCATTGCCCTAGAATAAGAAATTAGCTTTTTATATTTCTTAAAAAAGTTACTGGAGTAAAATATCCTAGACTCGTTTAACTGCCTACTTCGTTGAATCTAATGTTCCCCAATAACAGGTAGTTAGTGATGGTAATGCCAAATATACCGCACACTATTTCAGTAGTTTTGATTTACCATTATAAAAGTATTTTCTGATACAATGTTGTAATCTTTCTGTGTAAGGTATATTTTGTTAATTAATATTTTTGTCAGCTAAGCAACACCGTAATATTTAAGTGACTATATTTGTTATTTTAGCTTTGTGCTTCTCAACCTGGATTCATAAGATTGGCTCTTTGGGAACCTGTTCCTGAACGTCGATTTATGCGACATGCATGGGCCACATATGATCCTTCTGTTAACATCAAAAAGATATGTTGGGCGTTAAATACCAGTAGTTTATTACGCGAAAAGCTTGAACTTCCAAATGGAGAACTAGGTGCTACAGTTAATCGTGATTTAGCTCAGAGAGTTCGCCCTCTTACTCCTCTCACACGTCATAAACCAGTAATGCGACAAGATTTAATCTTGGCCGCACAACTTGTTGCACGTCTAGATGCTAAACATAATTTATGGAGTGATTTGGAAATTCCTGATAGTACAAATGATTTGAATACAGTTAGTAAGCTCAAAATCAATGGTGATTCAGAATTCAAGAATATTTATGATTCTACAGCTCTGGAAATGGCCATTAAAAGCAAAAATCCATTACTTAAAAATCTAACAGATTATCTTGTCGATGAAGGTGGAAGTGAAGAAGAAGCACTTATAGGTTAGTTTAACAGTTCAATAAGATTTATTCGTTGCTTATTAATTGTGTTATGTTAATCCATTCTTATGTAGAATTTAGTTATAGATGAAGGGTTTAGTAATATGTCCTGTGTACTCATCCGTGAATCATCCCTTTTATCTTCACTATCCACTAACTATTTTTATGTCTTTTAGACACATGACAATCAATGTACTCAATTATTCACTGTACAAGCTATTTCCTTTCACTTTGATGGTTACTGTAAGATCGATGAATGTATCATATGCTTTTTAGGAGGTGCTATTTTTGTCACAATTAAGAAATCTTGACTCATCAATATCCTATTATGAAGCCTTTTCGTTGTAGCTACCTTTCGACATTGTAATTTAAAATATGCTTATCATAACGATCTTTTGATAAAAACACTTGTCTCATGTGACCATGTTTTGTAAAACAATGTGGCTTAGTAGTTAATGGATTCGGCTTCCAACCAGGTCTCAGGTTGAAACGCTGCCTCATTTATTACGTTGGTTTGGCCAGCAAGTTAGTATTATCCATCAACCCTCGCGGACCCTAGGTGTAGCTCAAAGCTCCGAGTACATATTTGTATGTTGTTTCTTCCCGTAGATAAAATCTTCCAATGGTCACTAATTAAGCAAAATTTCCTTAGGAAGAGGATATTGCAAATGGTTATCATTCTTTTTACTGAAATAAACGTACTGTGAATTCTATCGAAGTGTCCAACTACATGGCTAAGATTCGGGTGAAGTCGAAGTCCAACAAACAAAAATTTGTCTAAAGAACGATTCTATTATTAAGGAATATGCACAGATTATTTAGAAATCTCAACTCATGAGGCGGTTAATGCGTCTGTGTTCCTGGAACGAGAAAGACTTCCAGTTATAACAACACAAAGATTAATTACAACATAAAGTAGTGTCGCTGAGTCTGTAGCTGTGTCTAAAGTCGACAAAAACTGCTAACAGTTAGCATGAGGATTGGGAACATAACTATGGAAACTGTTGTGCTTAAAAAGAAGATTCAAGGAATGGACAGAAATTATGGATAACGGTTAGAAAGGTTAAGGGAATGTAGTTATGATAAATACAATAAATTTTATATAGTCGAGATCATGAGTTAATTGAAGCTAGACTACCATGGAAAACCTGGAAGCACTGGACGGCCGTTTCGTCATATTGTGGGACTCCTAAGCAGTGTGCATCCACGATCCCGCCTCGCGAGATTCGAACCCAGGACCTACCAGTCTTGCGCCAGAGCACTTAAGTATATAAAATTACTAAATACAATAAATATTATTTAATGTAAATACAGGACCAATAAACATGCGCTACATCATAAGCCCAGAAGTTATTAGGGATGGAACTATCTACTGAATATTAACAAGTAGTGTAAGGCGATAAGGGGGGGAATAAGTTGGATGGGAGGAGAAGGACAATATGTAAACGGGTTTAACATGGACTAATTCCTCGTATTTTTACAGCCAACTTACGTAAATGTTTTATCTAATTCTTTATAGTGTTTCAATTGTATTTATCCTATTAATATTCATTATTTTAATTTCTTTAACGTTTAAAATATCCAGCGGAAACTCAAGCAGAGGCTGAAGGATGTGACAATAATAATAATAATGTAGTTGGACGTGTCCACACTGTAACATTGGAATCTGATCCTAATTTGGCTCGTACTTTAGATCTGTTAATACTCTATTTACGTATTGTCCATTCTATGGATTATTATGCAGGAGCTATCTATCCTATGGAAGATCTCATGCCTCATCGATGTGGAATTCTTCATGCGAGAGGTGACAGAGGAATAAATCCTGTTCCTGGTGCTCGTTCTAGTGGTTTAGCTTTCACTCAAAGAGAAATTAATGATCACCTTCAGGTATGGAAAAAAAAGAATTGAAGACATTTTGCATCAAATAATAATTGAAGCGTGTTTAATTTTTAGTTGTACCGATAAATATCGTAACCGGTGGTTAGAGACTTTGGATGACATGGCTTAAAATCGTTTGTGCTAGGCCAGGTGCATTCGTTCTTTGTTATTGTCAGTCAGTCAGCTACAATGTAGGACCAGGCACATTTATGCATCGGTCCTCGTTAGCACAACAAGATGAACACCGGATTCATAGAAATAGTTAATTTAGTGGTGGTAGTATATAAAAGATAGGTTGTATATAAGGATATAGTATAGGAAGGAAAAAAGTTATGAAGCAATTTTAATCTTAAGGTTTAAGGGAAGATAAAGAGTGTATACACCTACGCCATTGTGATCTATTCTGTGCCATATGTTACCCAGAGTCTCCAACCATTGATTAGAGTAGTGGCGCGGATCCCAACCTAGTAGTCTGTATCTACCAACATAGCTCAGACTAGAAGTTAGTGACTTCAAGGACTGATGACGCGTTTTGGTTTGGCCGCCCCTTAACTTTCTTCCATCCGTCTTCAACACTAGTCAGCATAGCGCGTCGTGGTAATCGGTGGTCAGGCATACGTAACAACACGTGGCCCAACCATTTCAGTCGATGAAGATTCATGACCTTATTAACCGATTTACCATCATTCCCTAATACCCTGTGTCTAACCTCACTATTACTTACCCGGTGATCCCAGCAGATGCGAGCAATATTTCTAAGGAATCTATCGTCAAATACTGGTAACTTACGAGTATCTTCTACTCTTAATGGCCACGTTCCACAGCCGTAAATTAGAACAGAGCGAACTGCTGTGCAGTATACTCGTCCCTTAATTGATAGACGAGTATCTCGTCTTCGCCATAGGTGACGTAAGTTTGCAAAAACCAAACGAGCTTTTTGAATCCGTGCTGAGATTTCGTCAGACACCAATCCATTAGGGCTGATCAGACTTCCAAGATAAGTGAAGTTGTCGACGCGTTCGATTACTTCACTCCCTATCCTTAGTTCAGGTGTTGATGCAGGCCAGTCCTGGAGTAACAATTTACATCTAGAGGGGGAAGAAACATTCCAAATATCCTGGTATTGTTGCTCAGTGCTACCAAAAGACTGCATTTTATTAACTTCTTCACCAAACAGGACTATGTTATTTGCCTATTCCAAGTCAATAAGTGGACCTCCTGGTAGATCAATTCATTAAAATTCAGTTATTTCCAGCGGCGGTATAAACGAATTGTAATGTCTGAGGATGTTTGACTTTACATTTCCCCTCTAAATTTAAAGGTGTTCTTATTCCAAGTGTAGTAGTAGCTTGGAATTTGGTTACAGTACTTCACCTTCAATCAATAAGTCTCACATTTTCAACTCGTTCCATCTTTTGTAATAAACCTTGAATCACATATTTTTCAAACAGATCATTAACACTACATCAACTCAAGTTGTCAAGTCGCTATCATGCAAACTATGTTTTTTGAGTTCTTAATTCGGTAATGGAAAGTCGAGTCTATACACCACTATCCAATAACTCCCATTACTTTTGTTTTTTTTACATAACTTGGATTTGTTTTTATGAGGATTCGCTTAATCGACCCACGCTTTACGTAGTTACGATTGTCGATTATTACACAAGTGACATTTCAATAATAGATTTGTTCTCTCTTGTGGTTGGTTCATTGTTTTGATGAATTACACACCTGTCTATTAGTAAACTGATGTTAACGTATTTCTCTGTATTGTTTTCGTTTTGATTTCAACATTTTCATCTTAGAATTTCGCTTTAAAATTGCGTACTCTTATCGAGGTACCAAAAGATTTAACTGAAGAGGAAATGAAAAAGTTAGGTATGCGAGATCCTGAAAAAGCTGCAGAAGAATTCGTTGAAGCCAATATTCAAAAGAGAACTGGCAAGAAAAAGCCGTAAGTGTAGTTCTTTTTTCTAAAGTTAACAGAAAGTTATGTTTTGAATGTTTATTGATAAAGACTAATTGAAGTGTTGGACTACTGTTAAAAATCATCAACATCACCCAGCTTAAAGGAGGGTTCATGGTTAACGTTTACTGACTGAAAGACTTGATTGTGCAGTAGTTCACATTTCTGTATTTCACAATCAAGTTGTGACGGGAGATGAAACTGCTTATCTGTCCTACACTACATTGGGTAGTAGAGATGCGATCAGTAAACTACTAAATATCGCAAATAGATGTTGGACTAAAGACTAAACAGGCACCAGATAATTACTGTATGAGTCATTATACTAGTTCACGTGAACCCGAACACCAATAATTGGGAACCAGATATAAGTCAAAGCAATAGTAGTATCTTGACAGTGTCGGTAGTCAACAGAATTAAATCACAATAAAATCAGTTTTAGATAGAAAATAGTCTCTTATATTTGCTAAAGTTAGATATGTTTATCATCGCTCATCATTTAATCATGGCTTACTTTAACCACCACTTACATATCAGAATCAAAAATTAGGATTTAATCACCACTAATAAATATAAAATTTAATTTGTGTAACTACTCAGCAATCTGTTATAATTTCTCTTATTACGACCCAGCTACTCTTATTGCTTAGCATTTTTGGACACCACTACACTCGACAAGTCCCCATATCAGAGCACTGTTGAACAGGAATGTAATTATATTCCAATAGCAATGGTGGATGGAGCTAGAAATCACAATAAGAAAAACATCAGTATATTTATAATTTTCACATAAAAGGATTCTAAAGTCTTCTCCAAGTTTCCGCTAGCTCTGGTTGGTTAAGAAATAGCCAATTAGCCTACCTCAACGTAATCTTGCACGGAAAATGCTTTAATCCAATCTATGTCCTCCAAATGCCCTAGTACGGCCAAGAGTGGGGAGAGTCCGATCTCCCACTCCAAATGCTCTCACATGGCCATGCGTATATAGCCTCTGTCAGGGAAGTTCTACTCACTACCTTCTCGTGGCAATACTGTTGTTTACGAAATCGAGAGGACGAAAAGCGAATGTACGGTGCTTTAACTGGGTTGGTGGACATGGAAAGTTCACCTAGGGGAGTTGGAAAACCCTCATTCCAAACCAATGGTGCACGTGGACTGGTTCCAAGATCCTGAGGAAGCAAATAACGTATGAATCAATCGTTGGTCACCGACTACCATGGGACTGCATCTCCTCACGATGCTCCACTGTCTTGTGGATCAGACCTTTAGGTCAAAGGCTCTGGGTGTGGCCCCCTAAGTAAACTACCTGCTTCAGTTTGGGTACCTGAGCAGTATCACAGCCCTCACACAAATCGAATGAGATTTGTGCGGCACATATATATCTGGTGCCCCTTTGATCCAATATTTATGTGTTTAAATAAATAAATCTGTGTCCCGCTAACATAACCTGTTAGTGTAAGTAATAATCATGTACGTACAATAGTTTCGTCAAAGGACTAGTTGTAGCATCAGTAGTAGTAGTATACGCTTAATTGTTCGATTTCAACATACGGAATTAAGCTGAGTTTGTTTAGGTTGCTGCGTTCCAACGTTATAATAATGTAGATGGAGAATACTAAACAATAATCTGTTAATGTTATGTTTATGCACGTTTGTGATTAACAAGTGCACTAAGCTGGGGTTTTATATTTTAAAGTTTCTGACTCCACTGACTTTCTTAAGGTACATGGTTTTATAAAAAAAAACTTGTAAGAGACAGTCTGGCTACCTCAATCATCAAGAATCGATCCTTCTATGTATATTTTCTTTATCAGTTTGTTGTCCTAAGTATACATGTTTTATAGGATGTACTTTTTTGTTCGGTTTAGTAAATAATGAAATTACTTTATCCACACATGTCACGAAACTCTTTATTTTTAGATTCAAAGTTGTATGGGTATGTCCATTATCCGATAAGAAATTTCGTGAACCAATTTTTGTTCGTAAACATATATTCAATAAACATATGGATAAAGTTGAAGCAGCTAAAAAAGATAATGCAATATTTTATAATAATTATTTAAAAGATCCTAGACGTCCATCATTACCAGAAGCACCTTATCATTTATTAAATCAATATTATCCATCTTTGAATTCAAATTCAAATAATAATAATCATACATATAGAGGTCGAGGTTCTGGACGTGGTAATACAGGTGGAAGTTATCGTGGATATAGAAATAATTCACTTCTTTCAACAGCACCAAGTTATGTACGAGGTGCTGGAAGTTTTCAGGTATGTTGTAGACATAAAACTAAATTTTCTTTTTAATACTGTTGATATATTGTGTCAATTTTGAATATTCTTTTTGGTTGGATATTCATATCTGTGGATTTGAAGGTAAAAAGTATTTTGTGAGCTACTTATGTACTACTGTCTTGAGAAATTATTTTATCCCATGAAATGTCATAACTCTTTAAGTTTACTGTTCAGTGATCCTTGAAGTATCGCTTTACGACTGAAAAACACTCCATAAAAATAAATATTTAGGCTGGAATTAAGTGATCATAGGTTTTCCCCAATCATTAGTTGTTTATTGTAGAAGTACTAAATGAGGAATGATGTAGTTTGAAAGTAGGGTACTATTAGGGGAAAACGGAAAATTGAAAGTAGGGTACTATTAGGGGAAAACGGAAAATTGATCGATGAAGCTATATATATATATATATACCTTCCTGATGGATTAAGAGCTAGTAGAATAGTAATAATTAATGGTTGAAGATGTTGGATGCCACGACACGAAGCTGATCATATTCGCACAATTATATACACTTTACGTTCCTTTTAGTCTTGGGTTTAGTTTCATTATTTATTTACCATCCTTCGGTCACATTTTCCCAATTTCGGTGTATAGTTTGTTGTCCGTTCATCCTCATCATGTTAATTTCACTCCTCTCAATTCACTGATATCCGGAACTTTGAGTAAATACTGATTCTTACCAGAGTTTTCGTAAATAATTATTAACTATACTACTACAGGATGCATTTCTTGTGTCATCTAAACTTGACGTAGTTGAATTTCTCGATTGCATATTTAGGATTTTAATATTGTTTTAATGGTGATATAGTGAACTAAAAATCGACTGTTGTCTATTCATTCTGACCGATTATCTTGATGTTTGAGAAAAGTCGTACATCTCGAACTAAACGACTTATGTCGGTACCAGTGTTGTAGTAGCTCTTCAAGGTTATATCATTATTAATAACTTTATGAATTATCTCATTGCTATTCAAACCCCGTATACTAATAATGATATAAGCATCATGCTCATTTAACAAGTTTGTGGCCATCCGTACTTAGTAGTTCAGTGGACAACTCTTTTCAATTTATTAGTGAAGGGCATTAAGTTCGAATATCAATCTATTAACATCAACACTAGGATACAAGTACATCCGTCTAATGAGTTCCAAATCAAGCGAAGAAGCTTTTCTTAAATTTCACTGTGAGTTGCAGTTCATTTGTTTCATAATTGTCCTGTAAATTCCATTACTAAACTTTTGTTTCTCTTTGTCCAGGACTATTATGATGTGGCAGCTCAACAACAACAACACCAAGCTATGGCAGCTGTAGCAGCAGCTGCTGCCGCAGCTTTATATCCAAACGCTGCGACAGCAGCTGATTTGTATGCATTGGCTGCACAGGCAGGTGCACCTCGCACAGGTCTTGGAATATCTAGGTCGCGTGGTCAACGTGGTTCTTCACCATCTCATGATTTCAATCATCGACCATATAGTAGTAGTACATTGGATAATCGACGGAGACAGCCTACAAATTATTCGACAAATAGGTAAGCTACAGTTATGACTGTTATGTTTGTATGTATTGAACTCTTGATACACTTTTTAGACGGTAGGTGATGCAAGGATGATAAGACACTAATAAACACTAAACAGTAGATTCCGATAAAATCTTGTACATAGTTGATTGTATATTGTGTGTCTTGTGTATGGACCTCTCTATCTTTGTATTTCTTGACTGAATTTATCACACTTTTCAAAATTTTTTGTATATTGTGCTATTCTTATTTGATCTGCCATTCTGAACAAATCAATGATACTAGAACTTGTTCAATAAATCTTGTCTAAGCAGTTGTATGGCATGTCTCAATGTCACAAATGCATTTACTCTTTGACTTCTCTTATAACTTGAGTCCCGAAATCTTCGTACACCTTTTCTTTCTTTTCCTATATCTAGTCTTTACTACTGCTACTACTACTGACACTGTTTCTGCTTGTACTACTCTGGGAATTTGTCTAGACAATTTTGTGTCTCTGTGTTAACGTGATGTGGGAAATAAACACACATATTTCAGGTTCTACGTCACACATGACTGACCGACTGTTTAATAATCAGTTTCGTATGTTAACATCTCGAAATCTCAAATTCTCTCTGTCCATTCGGTATGCGAACTGAGAATTATAGGTATAATTACACAAAATATCAGTCCTGTTGTGGCTATCGATTTGATTTCGCTTGATGGCTTGTATCCAATATATATTCAGCTACTAACCACAGTCGTAATTTAAATTCATTTAGTATTGTTTGTTTGAATCTTCCCATCGATGTGTTAGGACTGCAACTGGTCAGTCTCTAATTGGCATATGTGCATACTGTGCGTATTGCCTCAATATAGCCTTAATTCACAAGCATGGAAACGCGCATCCTGGATTCCACTGCTAGCCACTATCCATCGTTGCATACAGTCATAATTTGTCTAATACAGGTGTGTAATAATGCACCTACACAATCTACAGTGATAGTTCTCAAGTTTTCATCCTGTGAGCATTCAGTTTCCTCATCAGATCACCCTCACTAATTTTGTGGATCGTTTTGACTTCAAAATGCAACATAATCGTGCACAATCAGCTGAAGGATAGACAACATCTATTCAACAGACTTACAGTGAGAGTAGAACTAGAGTATTATCATAAATGAGAGATATATAATTGTAATTGGAATAAGAATAATGCTCCACAAGTTTTGTTAAATAAATCTTCGTTGACGTCACTTCCCTTTTTTATTGGTGAGACTATACAGAATAAAAAGTATCATATGAGATAGAATCCTTTTAATCCACTTAACCTTTTCTTAACTGTTAGACGTCCAGTCGGTGGTGGTGGCACTACAACCGGTGAACGAACAATGATATCATATAATGATTTGGATGATCCTGGAAATGATGTTCTTTAAAATGAATTGACTAACCAAAATCTAATCATTTTCATCGACTGTTACTACAACAACAACTGCTTTATTTTCTATGTTCTTGTTTTTTCCGTTTGTTTCTAAAGTTTACCACGTTGACACATTTTAATTGGAATATCATGTATATCTGAACATTGTGCATTTTCATATTCTTTTTTTCCTTATATTAATTACAATAAGAAAAGTTCTATTAAAAATTATATCAGACTTCTCAATTTACATGTTACTGTATGAGAAACTATAATAATAATCAAGTCAATGGTAGTACTTTTAGAAGTTAAGTTGGAAAGTACTCTGAGAAATGATAGTTTGACTAATAATTCTAAAGTCGGAATTATACAACTACTGTCGACAAAATTAGTGGTCGTCAGTAGTGTCATCGATCCATCACTTTGCTATCTTCAATCTGAGTACTTGAAAACTTGGATTGTTGATTATTTCTATCACGTCGAACTTTGCTAGTGATTTTGAAGCAACTTGATCCTGTGATCACATCGGATAGTCCAAATGACGAGCACACCCAATTGGTTGGGGTCTGGCTTCGTTTTCTCAGGAATAGTTGGAAAGTGTGGCTTAAATTCCTAAGCGACAAATACACATATGTATGAATAGGTGTTTAGTTATTTCTAAATCCAGTTGGGTAACAAAAAGCTTCCTTACTTAGTTGAGCCAGGGGGAAGGACGTTTTTAATTTGCTTCAGAATAACATACCCTACGACACAACACAACTTGTATAGGTAGGAATTAGTGTAAATATACTTTTGAACAAACAGACCGTTAATATCAGTTAGTGAAAGTCAAATTTGCGCCAAACACAAACAGGCATTACTCCTTAAGTTGTTATGTCTACGAAGTAAGCAAAGAAAATAGGAAAATATAAAGGCGGGGCAATAATCCTACTAACTACATTACTAGCCAAACATAAAAATATAACTCAAAATAAAAGAATGACAATGAACAATTCTACAGACTAACTCCATCCAACCTATCTACAGTTTTGTGTTTTAACCAAACGGAATTCCCCAGTAATTGTTGAAGGTGATTACTATACACTTGGATGAGGCATCCATGAGTTTGTGCAAGATTTCCACATTTTGCCATATTTATATGCAATTCGAAAACAATATTCATAGGCATACAGCTTATCAAAGTGTTAACTAACAACATTGGAATGTAGATACATCCGGCTGATAGGTTGTACATATAACGAAACGTTCATCAAAATTGATCTTGTCACTCTAATACAGTATGGTGACCTGCAAATAAGTCAGGTTCTACGTTTTCCATAGTCTTATGATTCCCGGTAATATAAGAAGCTCGTCCCTGTTGTTTTTCGACATACTTCTTATGAGATAATTACGGATCCATTAGAATCATCCATCCATAAGGAATTATCACGCGACGATCAACTAACCAATTTCTGAAACTAGATACTTATTAAAAGCAGAGGGTAGGGTTTCATGCGTTCGATTGTTCGAGATGAAACTGATCTCTTAAAAAATCAATTGGAACCAGTTACTTCAGTTAGTTTATTATTCCAGAAAAGTGCTTGTAGAATGTTGATGGCCAGGCTACTGCTGTTCTCAAGAATTATCCATCTTTCATTGACATCATGAACCGATTCAAGTTAGACCACCATTGAAAACTTGGGAGCACTTGACGGTCGTTCCATTCTAGCATGGGACGCTTCACCAACTTGTATTAACACCGCACGTGGGAATCGAATCCAGTGTTTTCAATCTCATTTCGGAATTCTGAACCTCTAGATCACTGTGTTGGCATCCAACGGTGTTAATGTCTAACCCCAATCAATCCGCGACATTACGCGATTATCTTTGGTAATTAACTATTTCACAATCGACACGTGTTATTTCTACTGGTCACGACTTCTTACTGGAATCCCGGAAATTTCCTCTCAAATCTAGTCACTGCTGAGTACATGATAACTGTCAGTGAGGGGCTGTGAAGATTGTTGAATTTCAAATCTGATTGATTCGTCCATAATTTATAGTCTCTTGGCTACGATATCTCGTTACTGATTTGAAAGAAGTGATGATAAATGTTTTGAGGATTCCCAATTATCTATGGTTTACATTATCAAACACATCAAGTAATTTCACATTAATATAAATAGACTTTTCAGTTAAAATCTTATTGTTCCTTCCACTAATTATCAGATATCAATACATCTTCCTAAAACTATATTTATTTATTTAAAAACATAAATATTGGTACAAGGAAGCACCAGATATATATGCGCCTCATAAATCTCATTCGATTTGTGTGAGGGCTGTGATACTGCTCAGGTACCCAAACTGAAGCAGGTAGTTTACTTAGGGGGCCACACCCAGAGCCTTTGACCTAAAGGTCTGATCCACAAGACAGTGGAGCATCGTGAGGAGATGCAGTCCCATGGTAGTCGGTGACCAACGATTGATTCATACACCATTTGTTCCTTCAGGATATTGGAGCCAGCCCACGTGCACCATTGGTTTGGAATGAGGGTTTTCCAACTCCCCTAGGTGAACTTTCCATGTCCACCAACCCGGTTAAAGCACCGTACATTCGCTTTTCGTCCTCTCGATTTCGTAAACAACAGTATTGCCACGAGAAGGTAGTGAGTAGAACTTCCCTGACAGAGGCTATATACACGTGTCCATGCGAGAGCATTTGGAGAGGTAGAGCGGACTCTTCCCACTCTCGGCGGTACCAGGGAATTTGGGGGCCTAAAACTATATAACTTGAAATGTTATCCAAATTGGTGTATTCATATTTCATATCATTCAACTGGTGAAAATGTAACTTGTAATTTATTTTAAGATCATTTAGAAAATTCATAAATTCACGGTTATATGTAATCTCAGATTGTGACATATGCTATTGATGTCGACAGATATAAGTAGTATATATTACCAGTCAAAAGCGGAATGCCTGGTTAGGCAGGAGGTTGAGAAAATCAAAGAGGAAAGAACAAGGACCGAGTGTAATTGGTATGGAAGTGAAGGAACAACAAGGTGTGAGACAATCGATTGGCACTTCCCAATAAACCATTCACTGTATGGTTCCCAGACTTTATCAAGATATTCTGTTATGTTGTATTGAAATGCATTTGATTGTTCCCACTAGTGTTCTCGTTCACTACAAGATAATGATTCTTAACATTAGCTTTAAAAGTAGGAGATCTCTGGAATTCAGTATCTTGAATGTTCAGAGTGTCAAGTTGTAATCTAATGTAGAAGTCATAATTATTGTTTATATTCGAACAGTTGTAGTTGTATTGAATGTCTATCAAAAAAGAGAATGTATAGTAATCAAATAATTATAAGTATTACTTAAATAGATCATCAAGAAAATAACATTTAAAGGATATTGATCTTGTATTTTGTTCAGAAAAAATAATCATTACTCCTATCAACACATTCTTACTTACTTACTTACGCCTGTTACTCCCAGTAGAGCATAGGCCGCCGACCAGCATTCTCCAACCCACTCTGTCCTGGGCCTTCCTTTCTAGTTCTATCCAGTTTTTGTTCATTCTTCTCATGTCTGTCTCTATTTCTCGGCGTAATGTGTTCTTTGGTCTTCCTCTTTTCCTATGACCTTCAGGATTCTATATTCATATTGTGTGACTCCTCAGTAGTGCGCATCCACGACCCCGCCTCGCGAGATTCGAGGAGGAGTCGCACAATAGGACGAAACGACCGTTCAGTGCTTACAGGTTTTCCATGGTGGTCTAGCTTCAATTGACTCATGATTTCAACTATAAAATTACAAAAATCTCCACAAAACCCCTTTCTAATTCTGAAATCTTGGATTTGAAACCATATGAATCTTTCATGATATAGTATACTTTACGCTGAATTGACTTCAGTATATTGCTTAGACATTCAGATAGTATATATTCAGAGATATTATATTTGGTTAAATAACTCCACCTGTAGCTCTTCTAGAGTTACTGCCTCTACATCAATAAGCCTCAACATGCACAAACGAAAAAGCAAGATTCTCAAATACAACACGGAGAATACTAACCCATCGCACTTGATAGGGATACTCTGGAAGATGTGGAAACATTCACGTACCTGGTCAACATCATAGATGAATAAGAAGGATCGGATGCACATGTAAAGGCGAGGATTGGCAAAGCGAGGACCGCATTCTTACAATTGAAGAACATATGGAACTCAAAAAACTGTCAAATAGTTTCAAAGTCACAATCTTCAATACGAATGTCAAGACAGTTAGTTCTATTGTATGGAACTGAAATGTGGAGAACTACTACATCCATCGTCAAGAAGGGAGGGATTTTCGAAGACAGAATTGGATGGAGAATGATGGTGTGCAACGTATGCTCCTCCACGAAGGGTAACAGGCTTAAGTAGGTCTATTAGTTTATTGAGCACAACTGTACTCAGATAGACGGAGAATGTCTTTTGTAGTAGACTGATTATCATTCTGATAAGTCTTGTTGATTGAACGATATGTTCGGATCCTAAGCTAGTTTTGTACGCCCAAGCTAGAACTACACAGCAACTTGAACACAAGAGAAAAGGCACAAAATATGCGGGAAGTACTTTACTCCAAAGGTTCATTTATGTACAGAAAATACAGGGTTTTTGTAGTATTTTAGAAGTCCTTGAGTTTTCATGAAAATTCTAGAATATTACTAAACAGTAGCAGTGTAATAATCAATCAATCAGAACCTCTACATGTGACTTTTCATTTTCGCGATATTTCTAGCAAAAATTCTAATCAAACGCTGATTGGATAAAATGCTTCCTGAGCTTGTCATGTCTATTGCGAGAAATTTGCAGGATCATCCCAACACATTCTGAGTGTCTATGCAGTTATTCCTAATTGAAGAGAACTATGATTTGAGTGCTGAACTTAATATACATTATTCTGGTGTGTACTACTTATGTCGACATAAGTAATATACAACACTAGTCAGGAATAGAATGTCTAGTAGTTGAAGATTGAGGAGTAAAGAAAGAGAACCAAAAGCAGGAACAATGAAGTCTGAGACAATTGATTGACATTTTGTAAATGAAGTATTTACTGTATGGTTCTCAGATTCTACTAAGACGTTCTATAATTTTATGTTCATATACAGTCGATTGTCCCCACTTGTGTTCTCGTACACTATAATCTTTCTTGTGTGGTCTAGTTAATAAGTAGATATATAGAGTAACAGATATATCTGAGTCTTATGAAATAGAGTCAACAATATTCGTATCTAATCACAAAACTGTTCAAATGAAATACAACACGCACTGATGTTGATGAAAGGGGACAAGTAAGAGAGTGATTGAGAAGGGAAATCCATAATGATTATGATCTTATACATATTAGACCAATAGCTTATGTTTGTTATTTTCGTATCTCATTGTGATTGTGATTGTTATCATTTATTGTTACCTTTAAATGAACCTTGATCTGATATAAGAGTATGAACTATGTTAAGGAATCTAAACGTCAATTTTCTTATTTGTAAACATTTGGTCAAACTTCAACACATAATATAGATAAACAAAGTATTCAATACAACTTATTTGATGAGTGTGGATATTTTGAATCTGACTACGAACTGAGATCAGTTCATTCAACACTACAGGTAAGCCTCAGTCATCCGTGTCATTAATGTATAAATTCCTTGTCCTCGATTTTTCTTCCATCACATTATCCACTTAGCAACTGAGTTCTGATAGCCACCTGCTTGTGCAATGATATGACGTGTAAATTAACTTGGTGTGGTTTACTTGTATTTTTCCCATTGTTATTTAGGACTGCAACTGATCAGTGTCTTGTTGGCATATCTGCATACTGTGCAGACTGCCTCGATATTGCCTGAAGTCACAAGAGACTGTTCAATTGCAGTCCTAAATAACAATAGGAAGATACAAGTAAACAACACCAAGTAAATTTAGTTTTTAATAGGTTATTGAAATAAGTTATAATTCATAATCATAAATACGAGAGTAATGTGCTACTGTTGTTGACAGATGTAAGTAGTATGTAGCATCGATCGAAAGTGAAATGCCTGACAGCAGATGGTTAAAAACGCGAAAAAAGAAAGAACGAGAACAAAGAATGATTGGCATAGAATCGAAAGGACAATGAAGACTGAGACGAGTGATTGACATTTTGTAGAATGAACAGTCAAGTATTAGACAATTGATTGACATTTTGTAAATGAAGTATTCACTGTATGGTTCTCACATTTTACTAAGAGATTCTGTAATTTTGTGTTCAAATACGCTTGGTTGTCCCCATTTGTGTTCTTCTTCACTACAGTAATAACTGAATTTATTCATTCTGAGGTAGTAGCTTACATTAAATCAGGAAACATCAGAAGTATAACTTTTCAACTCAGTGGGATGTAACAAAAAATACGTTTCTTGTTAACTCTCTACCCAATGCTCAATTTATTTGAAACTATCAAGTCAAAACTAAGCGTTTGACATCTGTAATTGGATGTAAACCAACTAATAATATGACACTAGATAGTGTTGAAGCGATGAAGAACACCAGTGAGGACAACCAAATCTCAGAACCATACACTGGATACTTCATTTGCAAAATGTCAATCAATCGTCTCACACTTCATTGTTCATTCTCTGTTCTCGTTCTCTTCTCCTCGATCTGTTTGACCTTCTGCCTCCAGGTATTTCACTTCCGATTGATGACATTCTCTGTTCTCGTTCTCTTCTCCTCGATCTGTTTGACCTTCTGCCTCCAGGTATTTCACTTCCGATTGATGATGCATACTACTGATATCAACAGATATCAGTAGCACGCACCACACTCAACTTAAGACAATCAAATACAATCACTGAGTATACATGATTCAATATTTGAAATAGAAGTTCCCATTTATATTTATCAATGAATAGTTGAACAAATGAATGATACTTTACTGTTTATTGTAGAATAATCTTGGAAGTAATGGTTCTTATTGTTGAAAATGATGAATGGGAAGGAGTCAATGTCATGAAACATGTTGATCGTTTACGTGTTGTATCCACATACACCAAAACAGTAAATTGTACTTTATCATTGAAAGTCATTCACAATTATAGGTGCTTATACTTGTTACAATACAAATATCAATTACATTTGTCATCATAATGCTCTCGTCAATACCGTAAATTATTGAACCAATATTGATATTTGTCTTTATGTAGTGGGATAAATTTTCTGGGAAACCAGGAACTGATACCGTTCATTATAGCTGTCGTATTCGTGTATGTTATATCATTTATTTACAAATTATTTATAATCTGTTATAATCTGTTGATTAGAAAATAAGGTAACTGTAAATGACACATTCGAATCTTGTTTCCATGTGAGATAGTAGTAATGTGGAGATTTTTAAAGAACTTACTTAGTAACTCACTTACGTACGTCCGTTACCCCTCGTGAAGGAGCAGAGGCCAACCACCGGCATTCTCCATTCATCTCTATCCCGAGTAATCCTCCAGTTCTTTCCAGTTAACATTCATCCTTTTCATATCTGCTTCTATTTGCCGAAGTACTGTGTTGTTTGGCCTTCCTCCTTTCCGCTTCCCTTCAAGATTCTAAGTTAGCGCTTACCTCGTGATGCAATTCGGTGATTTCCTTAATATATGTCCTATCCACTTACAACGTATTTTCCTAAGTTTCTCTTCAACTGGAAGCTCGTTCGTGCTCTCCCATAGAACGCTGTTGCTGATACTATCTGGCCAGTGAATGTTGAGTATTTTGGATAGACAACTGTTTATAAATGGTTGTACCTTCTTGACGATGGATGTAGCAGTTCCCTACGTTTCAGCTCCGTACAGTAGGACTGTCTTAATTTTTTCTATTGAAGACTGTGATTTTGATATTGATACATAGACTGATTAATTGTACACCTTATGATTGACAACAGGGTGATACAAACGATAGTTCAATTCTTCATTGCAATATGTTTCATTAATTTGTGGTCAATCAGTTATCAAAAGTAGTCAGGATAGACTTCACTGTTGTTTAGAATTTCGACGAATCTGATTTGTACTGTTGCTTCTAGATCATGTGACGTAAAATCTTGTTAATATTTAGTAAGGTGTGTTCATTAATTTGAGGTATTCTGATTTAGGTCATTAAACACATAGTTGATTTGAACTGTCAGTTTGCAATCGAATATTTTGTCGTATGATGTCATAAACCAATCATTTCTTTAACAAAGATGGATAGTCTCTAGCAATGGAATCCAGGATGCGCGTTTCATCCTACTTGGGACTCGTCAGTTATATGTATCAACATATCAGATTTGATGTTCACTGTAGGACTCAAAACCACAGCCGCCCATTTCAAACGCCATCGCAATATCCACTTCGATACTGAGTCATGACAGTCACTTGCTTTTGCAATCAGGTGAAGTTTAAATTCACTTGATATTGTTTACTCGAATGTTCCGATTGTTCTGTACCACTGCAACTGATTAGTCTGTTATTGGCTTATATGCATATTGTGCGTTGCTGATAAATACTGAGTAATTATATTGCTTCGAATGAATCCAATCAATTTTTGTTTCTGTTATCCAGCTGAATATTTGTTTGACAAACAAATTTTCAGTATTTTATAACGACAAATTTTAAGATCAGATCAATTGATTATCTACTTCAATATCATTCTGATTTTTGGTGATACCAACAACCACCACCACTACACATCCATATTTCACCATTCAACATCAGAGAACGTTCGACTTTCATACGCTTTGATCATTCTGTCTTCCATTTCACAAGCAACACATCCTAACTAAACTAATTTTCTAATTTGAATTAGTTACATTACATTACATGTAATTAATATTTAGGCAAAGTAATTAACAGACCAAACGAAATTCCAGCAGAACCACTGAAAGCAAACGTAGCAGTAACTGCGAAGATACTCCACATTCTTTCCAGCAACATTTACGATGAAGAACAAGTACCGACAGACAGGACAGAGGGGTACCTGATCAAAATACCAAAGAAAGGCGATCTCAGTAAGTGTGATAACTACATAGGCATCAGTTTTCTCTCAATATCAGGAAAAGTCTTCAACACGGTGTTGTTAAACAGAGTGAAGGACTCTGTAGACGCCCGACTTCGAGACCAACAGGCTGAATTCCGTAAGGACCGATTGTGTGCTGACCAAATCTCAACTCTACGGATCATTGTGGAACAATCAATTGAATGGAATTCATCACTCGACATCAACTTCATTGACTACGAGAAAGCATTAGGTAGTGTGTAGAGGACAACACTATGGAGGCGTCTTCGACACTACGGCGTTCCTGAGAAGATAGTCAATATCATATGGAATTCCTATGATGGATTAAACTGCAGAATCGCACATGGAGGACAGCTCACTGACTCGTTCGAAGTAAAGATCAGTGTCAGGCAACGTTGCTTACTCTCACCCTTTCTCTTTCTCCTGGTGATCGACTGGATCATGGAGACGTCAACATCTGGAGGCAAGCATGGGATACGATTGACAGCTAGAATGCAGCTTGACGATCTAGACTTCGCAGATGATCTGGCTCATCTAACGCAAACACAACAAGCATCAATCGGATCACATTTGACGGAGAAGCTTTGGAGGATTTAAAATCATTTACATATCTGGGCAGCATCATTAATGAATACGGTGGATCTGATGTAGGTATGAAGACGCCAATCGGCAAAGAAAGAGCAGTATATTTACAACTAAAGAACTCGAAACCATTGTCAATCAACAGGAAAGTCAGAATTTTCAATAAAATGTCAACACAGTTCTACTGTATGAGGCGGAAACTTGGAGAACTACAAAAGCCATCATCCAAAAGATACAAGTGTTTATTAACATCTGTCTACGCAAGATACTCAATATCCGTTAGACAGACACTATCAGCAACATTCTACTGTGGGAGAGAACAAACTAGATTCCAGTGGAGGAAGAAATGAGGAAGAAGCGCTGGAAGTTGATAGGACACATTGAGGAAATCACCCAACTGCGTCACATGGCAAGCCGACACATGGAATCGACAGGATCAAAGGAGAAGAACAAATTACGCCAAGAAATGGAAACACATATGAGAAGACTGAACAACAACTGGATAGAACTACAAAAGATGGTCCAGGACAGTTTGGGTTGAAGAATGCTGGTCGGCGGCCTATGCTCCATTGGAAGTAACAGGCATAAATAAGTAAGTAAGATAATTAAGATGTATTCAGGAATTAATGGTTCGGATGAAATTAATAGTTTCAAATAAATTGAGCATTGGGTAGAAATTGTATTATTATTATTATCCAAGTGAGTAGAAAATCGTATTTCTGAGGTTTCGTAACCTGATGTAAGCCACTTCTTCAGAGTATGCGAATAACCGAACATTAAATTTACACAACTTTAAATAATGCAAGGGAAACAATGCAGAATATTATTAGTACAATCAAAATCATATTAGATCTGAACATGTCACTTTCTCATGATACTGGAAAGAATAAGCCACTTAATATGGGACATAAATAAAGTACCAATAGTTGAATATGCTGGCGATCTCATAGCTACTCCATTCATTTGTTTATAGAACGTCTGTTTGAAAGTGAATTATGTTTAATTCACCTCTGAACAGGTCGTTTACACTATGTCACGAAACATAAGTAGTACAATCTTCTACTCATTCGGATATAACAAAAGATGTATGTTCAGAGTAAACAATATAAATCATTTACTATATAAATTGAGGTGCCACAGTACAATAATCAACATACTTTTGAAGTAAACGACAATCAAATCAGTTGGGCAATAAATTTGTGATTGCCAAACACAGTTAATTTTCACGGAATGCTTCAATTGTTGTGTGAGTGTGTGTGTGAATAAAACAACTAACTCTCATCCTCAGATTATTCTTTGTCAGCATGTTGTGATTACATTACCAACATCTATCCACTATTCAACATGTTATTACGTACTTATTACTTACCTACCCACCGCCATGTTGTATCTCCTTATTCCTGTTGCTATTTGACTGGACTTCCCGATCTCTCACATTTTCCGGACACTCCATGTACCTATAAAAATTGTTGCTCTGGCTCTTAGAAAAAACATTTACCTCGTGACTTGCGAAGAATCTCGGATTTCATCATGAGGTGTAATAATTATTTCTTAAACACATAGGGGAGAATTTAAATGGTTTGAATTGTTTTTTCTAGATAGCGTTTTCTACGAGTTGAAGTTGTCAATCCTACTCCAAAACCTCCAACTTTGACCAGATTTGATACCAACAGTAGTCCTATATAAGCTACAGTCCGAGTTAAACATGTTATGCTCAACAGTTATTTCTATTTTATTTTGTAGTTTGATTGCATTTGCCATAGCACTATTGATTATTCTCGTGAAGAAGATCAGTGAGAAATATCCACTGAATGTCATGTTTGTAATTATTTATGTAAGAATTTCTAATGATCATTTCACATACATTTGCCTATTTTCTTTCTAAAAATCCAATTTAATAAAACGTACTGCTTGTAGATGGTAATCCAACGTGACTGATTTTTATGTCATAGAAGAGATTTGCGAAATTGGGATCCTGACTGGTTTACAGATTGATTTCAATCTTCGATTTGTCGAGACAGATATGTTAGACGTTTCACTCATAGTCATAGTACCTTTGTAAGTTACAGAGACTATTTTGCACAATACTCAATCAGCATGAAAGTCAAAACAAAAATAAATCCAATCTTGGTAATCAATCCATTGCAAACAAAAACCAGATCTGTTCACTGAACTTCATGTTGCCAATGTGTAAATGAGAGTGACTAGTCTGTTTAGGACAATCAAATCGGAAATCACATCAATTCCTGAATACCAAAAGTGTCTAAACTGGTACTATTTACTTCAGTTTCCAAAATTATACACACAATTTCGACCGTGTTTTCGAAGAGAACACTTTCGATAGATCAGTAAACTAGTTGTGTCAAATTTGAAATAGTCATCTTCAGAGAAAGAATTCATACATTATCAGCATTAATATACAACAAAATCATGTATGAATGAATATATTCCGTTAAAGTTATAACATTCCTTCTTATTTTTCAGTCTATTTCCATGGCAATAGCGATGGCAGTTTGGAGAATAGAGTTATGTATTCTTTACAAACTTGCAA
>NC_031500.1:1128461-1177146 GCF_000237925.1 Schistosoma mansoni
GTTGTCATCCAGAAGTACACACTGACTGAATTCTATATAGTCATAATTGAGCATTGTTCAATGTAAATTCATTAACACATTTTCTTGTTTTCAGTATGCAACGACCGGTGTTTACATAGGTGTACAAATACTATTCTTCATTGTGAGTTAAATTTATGTACATTTCCATTTATAGAATGATCACTGTGAAGTAGAAGTGAACTATTTTCCTTCATTGAGTTCACCTTTGCCTTCTTGAAGTCTCTACTGAAAATGACTTACACATGATATGGTTGCATGTAAAGAGACTTCAATATTCTGAGTGATAAGTCATGAAACGAATTGTAATGATCATATACTGCACTACTGTACTTTCTTTCTCTGTCCACTGATAATGTAGTTTCTGAACACTTTACTAAGGAGTAATCGAATAATACAATCAAAGGTTTTGGCAAATGTTCCGATCGATGTGGGAATTTAATAACCATGTTCATAGATAGTAAAGCAAATAACTGAAACGTGGCACATAATTGACATCAATACAGCTTTTAAAACATTTCATAGAAATTGTCAAGGATGAATTGTCAGGTTTATCGAAGCCTTGGTTACTCAAAAATTCAAATCTCCCTTATGCGTACAAAAACATTTAGTCTTAACCTTGAATTTGTACTGGTAATCCTTAAGTCATTTTATGACCTACGGTAATGTGACAAATTTATATTCTTTCTATACGATGTAAATTTTTTCTCTCCCATTTATTACTTTGTTTATTTGGACCTTCATTCAATTGACCTTCATCAATCTTCATATAAAATGTGCTGACAAGTATCGGTGTGACCAGATTGCTCAAAGTATGCTCACTAGTGACTTCCTCCAATATGATTTCCTGGAGTTGTGATGAGAAGCCATGACCAGTGGAGTCCGATCCGTATCGGATAGAGACAGGTATCTACCTTAGACAATGGATGAATGGTTGCACAGCCATTCATGGATCGTCGGAAGTTAGGCCCCACCACAATTGGATGCTGGCTCAGTGGTCTGGAGGTTAAGCGTTTGCGTAAGAGACCGAAGGTCCTGGGTCCGAATGCCGCGTGCGGGATCGTGAATGCGTACTGCTCAACAGTCCCTCACTAAAACGAAACGGCCATCCTGTGCTTCCAGGTTTCCAGAGATGGTCTAACATCAATCGTTTGATGATCTCAAACGAAATGTATTGCGCAAATACATCACATTCTTCAGATCAACTCCGTATTCTCTCCGTATTACTCCATCGAAATTTATATAAAAGGGACGAATCGCTTTATATTTCAACATGGTTCAATAAAAGATTTCCATCCTACATAAATAAAGACATGTTTACTTTTGCATTTGAAATTTCAGGGGACAAAACACCCAATATTTGAACAGGAAACTTTATACTGACCTCTTTGCAATGATATTATTTATTTATATATTTGAACACATAAATATTGATACAAATCGGCTTCGAATACATATGTGCCACACAAGTCACTTGATTTGTGTGTGGGCTGTGATAATACTTGGATGACCAAACCAAAGCAGATAATTTTCTTAGGGGGCCACACCCGGAGCCTTCGACCTAAAGGTCTGATCCACAAGGCAGTGGAGAAACGACTGCAGATGCACTTCCATGGTAGCTGGTGACCAACGATTGATTCATACGCCATTTGTTCCCTTAGGATACTGGAGCCAATGTACACCGTTGGTTTGGAATCAGGGATTTACAACTCCCCTAGGTGAAGTGTCCGTCCCCACCAACCCAGTTAAATCACCGGACGGACATTCGCTTTTCATCCTATGAATTTCGTAAACAACAACCCCGCCACTAAAAGGCAGTGAGTATGATTTCCCTGACAGTGGTTGTATACGCGTGGCCATATGACAGCATTTCGAGAGAGAGAGAGAGAGAGAGAGAACGGACTCTCTCCACTCTCGACCATATCAGGGCATTTTGGGGTTCAGTGATCATTATTATTATGTTTTCAAATAATCAAAGTCTAAACTGATGTATGTTTTATTTATTTTACAGATAACAATATTTATAAGTCATTTTACTGTTGGCAAATCAAGATATCTTATTTTATATCCAAATTATTCACTGGCAGCTATATTATTGTATACCATATTCTTTTCAACTTTATCAATCAACACTGAAATATTGAACGTCAACGACAAGACTGGAAACTGTAGTATCCAGTTTAAACTGACAGGAAATTTCATAGGTATTTAATGGAAATTAGAAAAATCTGTTTTTGTATTTTTTGTTGTTGTTGCTACATTGAAGTCGAACTCTGAATAATTAACCGATTTGTAATTTTGTTTTGTTGAATTAATATTAAAATCAATGAAAAAACGTGTTTGTGTGTGTTTTTTTATTCTAATGGATTACAATGTAACGTACAAGATGGTGTTTTTTGTTGTTGTTGGGATTTCAATGATGATGTTGTAGCTGTAAATAATTCCCCAAAATCAATAGCTTTTTAAGTGTTCGACATTGGATGCTAACCACATTAGTTTAAGTGGACTTGTTTAGCTGTAGGAGTTCGGTCATGCATCCGCACCAGATCACGTTACAGCACAGGGTTGGAAACATCTCCTACGATCACTAACCAGGTTAGATCAATCGCTTCTCGATATATTGGTAACGTATCAAATATATCTTTCCAACCTCTTCGCTTCTGACTTCTGATTTTAACTGGTTGGGGCACGATTCGATCATAGGTGTTACTGGTTAATAGTTGTCAAACTACAATACTGGTGGTGAGCCCGACGTGATCTGGTACACCAAGCGCACAAACTGTGAGTCTGTTCTTTTTTGGAACTTTATTAATCATTGTTTTGCTTTATTTGACTTTTATATATTGTGATATACCTTTTTTTGAGTTTTCGGATATACTTCGATTATTTATTTTTCGTCCATCATAATACTTGATTTTTCACTATGACGGAACGGACACCAAAAGTATTTGAGTTAAAGACTATCTCCCCACCCTCGATTCAGTTAACGCCCTTTTGGTCGGATAATATCGAAGCCTGGTTCTGCTACGCAGAAGCCGACTTTACCGGGCACGGCATTACGGACTCACACACAAAGTTCCTCGCGGTTGTTAAGGCACTGCCACGCGAATTTAACAGGTACGTCACACCTAGTATGTTTACTAGTGATGTTTCGGAACCTTACGAAACTCTCAAACGATCAATTCTTAAACGCGGAGATCTAACCGATCGACAAAGGTCGGATCAACTCCTTAATAATATCGACCTGCAACATGGTTCTGCGACAGACATGTTGCTAAGGAGGAGAGAGGTGATAGGTCAAAGAACTTTCGACAAAGGCCTATTCAAACAGCTCTTCTTATCTAAACTCCCAAAACAGGTGCAAGCAGTTCTCGTCTCGTTTCAAATCGACGTCGTGGACGAACTGGCTGGATCTGCCGACTACATTTTAGAAATCACAAAATCTACTAACGCCGAGGTCTCTTCAGTCAAAGAAAAACCTCAAACGACCCCGAATGACATCACCGAATTATGTCATACACTCACACGATATCTTCGACTTCGTAATGACCGTAGTCGGTCAAGAACCCCGCGAAGAAGTGTTTCACGTAGGCGATCTGTTTCTAGACCACGAGAGACAGATAACCCCGACTGGTGCTGGTATCATAACTAGTATGGCAAGTCTTCTAGAAATCGCAGGAAACCCTGCAATTACCCGAACTCCAAGTCGACCGACACGAATAAAAACTCGAAAAACTTCCCAACCGGCACGCGTTAACGGCAACCGTAACCGGCGAACATAGCCGTCTGCTATACATCACGGATGCGACTACGAAAGTCCGCTACCTCGTCGACACTGGAGCAGAAGTTAGCGTTCTTCCCGCGAATTCTAACGACAGGCTTCACGAGTCTGTTTTAAGCTTACAGGCGGCAAATGGAAAACCGATTGCTATGTATGGTAAAAAGTACGTCTACCTTAACGTGGGTTTACGCAAACCCATTCACTGGATTTTTGTGGTCGCAGACGTTTCTATGCCAATCATTGGTATAGACCTGTTACAATAACACAATCTACTCATCGACACACGCTCACGAAGGTTAATAGACGGTAACACTAAATTATCTGTTTGCGTAACTCCTTTTTCTGGTTGTAGCTTATCCCCCATCACAATTAAGCACGCCATAGACCCCTTATATCAACCATTACTCGATAAATACTCCGGGATATATCAACCACAACCGAAATTGCCGAGTGTAACCAGCAATGTTACACATCACATCTCGACTACAGGACCACCTGTATTCCCAAAAGTCCTGACAGAGAATCACATCTCCAGCATCTGGACATTGTTTTCGAACGACTCCAAAGGCATGGCGTTACTGTAAGCATTCAGAAATGCCAAATCGGAACCAACTCCTTAGACTTCTTAGGACACACTATTGATGCGCAAGGCATCCGACCCCTTAGAAGCAAAGTGGCAGCCATTCTGGATTACCCAGAACCGACCACGATCAAGCAGTTGCGCACTTTTAACGGCCTTGTAAGTTTCTATAGACGGTTCATACCTAAATGCGCATCCCTTATGAAACCGTTAACCGACCAACTTCGTGGAAATGCGAAACCAATTAATCTAGACGACATTGCGCGAAAAGCATTCTCCACAGTTAAGAAACATATCGCTAAAGCAACCCTGCTCGCACATCAAGACACTCAAGCACCCATTAGTATCGCCGTAGACGCATCCGACTCAGCAATCGGAGGAGTCTTACAACAATGGGTTAAGCTCTCTTGGCAACCTTTAGGATTTTTCTCGAGACGGTTGCTAGGCGCTGAATCTAGGTACAGCACTGTCGGTAGGGTACTCCTAGCTATGTATTGTGCTGTATGGCATTTCCAACATTCTATCGAAGGAAGAGAATTCAAGCTTTTTACTGATCATGAACCTCTTACCTTCTCTTTAAGCTCATCCTCAGACAAGTACTTACCTCGAGAGTCTCGACAACTGGACTACATTTCGCAGTTTACTTCAGATACACAACACATTTCTGGAGCAAACAATTTAGTTGCAGACGCCTTGTCTCGAATAAGTTCCTTGAACAGTTTCCAGGGAATCGACCTTCTTAAACTCGCTCAGCTTCAAAAAGAAGACATTGATCTTCAGCATGAGTTATCCTCGACAACTCTAAAACTGCGTATTAAACAGATGTGAACAGGTAAGGAAACCTTACTATGTGACACATCTACAGGTAGGGATCGTCCAATCGTACCAAAACATTATCGACGCAACGTCTTCAATGCGTTACACAATCTTTCTCATTCAGGTGCTCGTGCATCCATCAAGCTTATAGCCGAACAGTTTTGCTGGCCTGGTATGAATAAAGGCGTGAGGGAGTGGGCACGCTCCTGTGTAAGCTGCCAGAAATCTAAGGTCATTAGACACAACAAATGTCCCTTGGGCTCTTTCAAAACCCCTGATGCTCGTTTCGACCATGTTCATCTGGATTTGGCAGGACCCTTACCAGATTCAAATGGATACTCTTATCTTTTAGCCTGGGTAGACCGTTTCACACGATGGCCAGAAGCAGTACCTATTAAGGACATTACTGCTGAAACAGTGGCTTGCGCTTTTGTCGAACGATGGGTAGCAAATTTCGGCTGCCCTTCAACCATCACTACAGACCACGGACGCCAGTTCGAATCTGGACTTTTCCGTTGTCCGACTACACTATTAGGAATCACTCGTTTCCGAACGACCGCCTACCGTCCACAAGCAAACGGTTTGGTAGAACGTTTTCATAGACAACTAAAAGCTTCATTAACAGCTACAAACGTTTCAAAGTGGACAGACGCTCTTCCACTCATCTTACTAGGTATCCGCAATGCAGTGAAGGCTGACATTGGATACACTGCATCTCCACTCGTTTATGGAACAACACTCCGATTTCCAGGAGAATTCGTGGATCCTTCGTCTTCTTCATTGAACATGGATCTAAACTCTTACGCGAGCAGGCTTACAAACGTAAACAAACGTTAAACCTGCTTACAAAAATTTCCCTCATTATATGAAAATAATTTTCCATCTGAAATAAAATGCCTCATATTTCACTGCTATAAGCCAAGTTCAATTACTTTAAACTTCGGTGCGAAGTATTGCTTGTTGCAGGTAGTTTGTGTGGTGCTTGCTCTGATTCGGATTTAGATGATTTTATTGTTGTATGTTTCTCGATATGCTCTAAAAACGCTGGTTTTACTCTGTCGATGCTAACAGTACCATGTCCACCTGCTCTTTTTACCTACCGTAACTGTTTTGCTGTCTTTTCGGATGACTTTAAAAGGACCGTCGCAAGGAGTCTGTAAAGGCTGTCGTACTCTATCATTTCTGACGAATACATGTGAACATTTGTTTTATTCGATGGGTGCGAAAGACTTCGCCTTCTGGGTTCGCGGTTTGGCGGACCTAATGGATCCCATCAGTCGTTTAAGTTGTTGCACGTAGTTGGTTTAAGGTAGGGGTCAGGTGTCTTTTTCTCGAGTGCAGTAGGTGGTACTACACTAACATCTGCCCCTGTGTCGACTAAGAACTGTGTTCTGGTTCTTCTGTCTGTCACATATAACAAACGACTGTCTTGTGAGTTGTGGCCGGTGGCCGCAGTCGTCACTAGTCGTCGGCCTAGACGTTCCCTTTGCAGTGTGCATGCAAAGTTAAAGAGAGGAATACACTTTTTAGCTTGTTTACCGAACGTTCTATGGTACCAGCAAATGTTATGTCGGATAGTGCTTGAACTACGACGTGCACGACTTCTGGACCTTCATCTACACTTGCAGTGATGGACATTCGATAATTGGAGCTGAGCTATCTGTTTAAAGAGGACTTCGACTGTATGTTATAACTCGGCGATCTCGTCCGTCGAGTTCGTTTGTACGTGTGATACCGAGTGAGTCCTGGTCCTCTCAAAAATTCTATCGACTAGTCTGCCAGCTTATCAAAATCGACATGCTCGTCACCGATTGCGAGTATCTGCTGTATAATTTGAGGCAAGCGTCTGAGCCACAATTGATATAATAGACGTTTATCAACTATACGATTCCTCAAAACATTTGTCATATTGCGTTCTAATTGGGAAGGTGTGTTCTCACCTAGCTCTACATTGGATAAAAGTTCATCGATTGTCTGTTGGTCAGAGAGAGAGATGTAACACGCATGACCTCTCTTTTTACGCAATCGTATGGCGAGTCACGATCCGGTTTACAAATGACGTCAGGCACTTGCTCAATAACGTCATACGGCACCAATGAATTTGCCTAACTAAATTTCGTGTTCTGAATTGTGATTCTGTTTGTAACAATAAAGCTTTCTAAGAGTGTAAACCAGAGTTCTACCTTTCGACGGTTAAAAACAGGTGAAGGTACAGAGATGGCACCCATGCAAATAGACTTACATGAAAGGCTTGGTGAATTGTCGAGTAACATCATACAAAGAAATAATAACAGTACCAATAATAATAACCTGTGCATTGAGACATACAATATGAAGAAATAACCAATAACGACAACAGGAACTATATATGAGACTCACCGAATAATAAAGACAACTGTCACTTAGAAGTACAAATATGCGAATAGACTGATAGAATTCCAAAGGAACAATGTTATGAATGAATATATATTATGACTGTCAATGAATTGTTAATCATTGTAACCGTAATATTCCAATGTGATTGGAGAATATGCAACAGACATGTAGAGTGATGATGCACGTTCCAAATGCGGCTCACCACTTTCTAAAGGATTATACCTCTATATCTGACTCCTGTTAATTGAATATTCAATGCAGGCTAAATCTCCTAATAGAATGATGGGTTTACTCAAGATTATTTCAAGTGCTTGAACATCAGTTATAGAGATAGTTTATTGTTGAAGTTTGGTAATAATCCGCAAGTGTACTGATAGCAATCACACAGGGAAAACAAGCGAGTGACTATGTGTGTGTGTGTGTCAATGAGTGATCAAAAATCCATATTTATATTGATGAGTGTTAATGGATTGTGGGTAAATTATTGATTGTTTTTGTTTACAACCAATGAGAGAACAGAATAGAGATCGATGTACAGACACATGCGATCAATCAGACTCACTTATAAATTTTCAAAGTGGATTAAATATCTAAATTACTGTGTAAACACATATAATACAATAATTGAATGGGATTGTTACATCCTATCTGGTATTTGTCAGCTGAATATTCCTATATCACAGAGTTAATGTTCACTATGGGACTCGAACCCAATACCATTCGCTTTAAACGCTATCGCGTTATCCACTTAGCAATATCGGGCAATAAGAGACTGATCATTTGCTACAAATCTTCTTGAAGATGGTTGTAGTCGTTCTCCACGTTTTAGCTCCCTACAGTAGAACTGTCTTGACGTTCGTATTGAAGATTCTGACTATGATACATTCAAGACAAATCTCAGAGTAATAAAACGCATATGCTTTCAGAATAAATGAATAATTCACAGAAATCAGGACATTGGATCGAATGAATGTACAGAGATCAGATCAATATTGAGTTTGTAATCATTTATCGTCACTTTTAAATGAACCTTGATCTGTTATAAAATTATAGACTATTTTGAAGAGTACAAACATGAATTTTCTTATTTGTAAACATTTGGTCAAACTTCAATACATATTAGACGTAAACAAAGTATTCAATACACCTCCATATAATGAATGTGGTTATTTTGAATCTGATTAGGAACTGAGACCAGCTCATTCAACGTTACACGTAAGCCTCAGTCATCTATGTCATTAATGTATAAATTCCTTGTTATCAATTTTTCTCCCACTGATTCCAATCCCTCACATGTCCAAATACGAAATATAAAGTTTATTTCCCAATCATTGTTGATTCTCACTTGTACTGTAAGTAGTATGTATCACCATTCGAAAGTGAGATGCCTGACAGCAGATGGTTAAAAACGCGAAAAAAGAAAGAACGAGAACAAAGAATGATTGGCACAGAATGGAAAGGACAATGAAGTCTGAGACGAGTGATTGACATTTTGTAGAATGAACAGTCAAGTATTAGACAATTGATTGACATTTTGTAAATGAAGTATTCACTGTATGGTTCTCACATTTTACTAAGAGATTCTGTAGCTTCGTGTTCACATACGCTCGACTGTCCCCATTTGTGTTCTTCTTCACTACAGTAATAACCGGATTTATTCACTCTGAGGAATTAGCTTACATACAGTCATGAAATATCAGAAGTATAGTTTTTCTACTCAGTGTGATATAACAGAAAAATATGTTTCTTGTTAACTCTCTACTCAATCCTCAATTTATCTGAAACTATCAAGTCAAAACAGCGTTTGACACCTGTAATTATATGTAAGCAAACTATTATATGACTGTAGATAGTATTGTCGTGAATGAGAACACCAGTGAGGACAACCAAATCTGAGAACCATACACTGGATACTTCATTTGCAAAATGTCAATCAATCGTCTCACACTTCATTGTTCATTCTCTGTTCTCGTTCTCTTCACCTCGATCTACTTAATCTTCTGTCTCCAGGTATTTCACTTCCGATTGATGATGCATACTACTGATATCAATAGATATCAGTAACACACACCACAATCAAACCCTCCTCTTTGAAGCATTTAGTTAAACTCATCTGTGTTCTCGTTCACTACAGAATATTCATCAATGAATAGTTGAAATTTGCTGTTTACTTTACTGTTTATTGTAGACAAATCTTGGAAGTAATGGTTCCTATTGTTGAAAATGCTGAATGGGAAAGAGTCAATGTGATGAAACATGTTGATCGTTTACGTGTTGTATCAACGTATACCGAAACAGTAAATTGTACTTTATCATTGAAAGTCATTCACAATTATAGGTGCTTATACTTGTTGTAATACAAATATTAATAACACTTTTCATCATAATGCTCTCGTCAATAATGTAAATTATTGAATGAATAATGATATTTGTCTTTATGTAGTGGGAATCATTTTCGAGACAATAGCCAACCGATACCGTCCATTGTAGCTGGTTTATTCATGTACGTTTTGTCATTTATTAACAAATTATTCTCCGTGTTGTATTTGAGAATCTTGCTTTTTTCTTTGTTTATGTTGAGGCTTATTGATGCACAGGCTACTGCTACATTTGCTGTCTTCATCTGCAATTGTTCGTGTGTTTGAGATGGGAGGGCTAGGTCATCTGCGAAGTTCAAATCATCCAACTGATTCTGAGATTTCCATTGTATTCCGTGCTAACCCTCAGATGTCGAAGTCTTCATAATCCAGTCAATCACCAGCAAAAAAGAGGAAGGGGGATAGTAGATAGCTTTGTCTGACTCCGGTCGTTATAATATA
Source organism: Schistosoma mansoni (assembly GCF_000237925.1). Taxonomy (NCBI): domain Eukaryota; kingdom Metazoa; phylum Platyhelminthes; class Trematoda; order Strigeidida; family Schistosomatidae; genus Schistosoma; species Schistosoma mansoni. The sequence goes on from NC_031500.1 coordinate 1,138,852, forward strand.
CTGAAAATTTATGTTTGTCAAACAATTATTCAGCTGGATAACAGAAACATAAGATTGATTGGATTCATTCGGTATTGTTTACTTGAAACTTTCCATTGAATGAATGCATAGTTTGTAGTATAGAAAGTATTTGCATATTTCCTTTGTGCAAAGCAATACAATTACTCAGTAATTATCAACAATGCACAGTATGCGCATAAGCCAACAAGAGACTGATGAATTGCAATGGTGAGCAACAATGGGAATATTCGAGTAAACTGTATCAAGTGAATTTAAACTTCAGGAAACAGCAGGAATTAATGCTTCGGATGAAATTAATAGTTTCAAATAAATTGAGCATTGGGTAGAAATTGTATTATTATTATCCAAGTGAGTAGAAAATCGTATTTCTGAGGTTTCGTAACCTGATGTAAGCCACTTCTTCAGAGTATGCGAATATCCCCAACATTGAACTAACACAACTTTATATAATACACTGGTAACAATGCAGAATATTATTAGTACAATCAAAATCATATTAGATCTGAACATGTCACTTTCTCATGATACTGGAAAGAATAAGCCACTCAATATGGGACATAAATAAAGTACCAATAGTTGAATATGCTGGCGATCTCATAGCTACTCCATTCATTTGTTTATAGAACGTCTGTTTGAAAGTGAATTATGTTTAATTCACCTCTGAACAGGTCGTTTACACTATGTCACGAAACATAAGTAGTACAATCTTCTACTCATTCGGATATAACAAAAGATGTATGTTCAGAGTAAACAATATAAACCATTTACTATATAAATTGAGGTGCCACAGTACAATAATCAACATACTTTTGAAGTAAACGACAATCAAATCAGTTAGGCAATAAATTTGTGATTGCCAAACACAGTTAATTTTCACGGAATGCTTCAATTGTTGTGTGAGTGTGTGTGAATAAAACAACTAACTCTCATCCTCAGATTATTCTTCGTCAGCATGTTGTGATTACATTACCAACATCTATCCACTATTCAACATGTTATTACGTACTTATTACTTACCTACCCACCGCCATGTTGTATCTCCTTATTCCTGTTGCTATTTGACTGGACTTCCCGATCTCTCACATTTTCCGGACACTCCATGTACCTATAAAAATTGTTGCTCTGGCTCTTAGAAAAAACATTTACCTCGTGACTTGCGAAGAATCTCGGATTTCATCATGAGGTGTAATAATTATTTCTTAAACACATAGGGGAGAATTTAAATGGTTTGAATTGTTTTTTCTAGATAGCGTTTTCTACGAGTTGAAGTTGTCAATCCTACTCCAAAACCTCCAACTTTGACCAGATTTGATACCAACAGTAGTCCTATATAAGCTACAGTCCGAGTTAAACATGTTATGCTCAACAGTTATTTCTATTTTATTTTGTAGTTTGATTGCATTTGCCATAGCACTATTGATTATTCTCGTGAAGAAGATCAGTGAGAAATATCCACTGAATGTCATGTTTGTAATTATTTATGTAAGAATTTCTAATGATCATTTCACATACATTTGCCTATTTTCTTTCTAAAAATCCAATTTAATAAAACGTACTGCTTGTAGATGGTAATCCAACGTGACTGATTGTTATGTCATAGAAGAAGTTTGCGAAATCGGAATACTGACTGGTTTACGGATTAATTTAAATCTTCGATTTGTCGAGATTGATATGTAAGACGTTTCACTCATAGTCATAGTGTAGTGAACAGAACACCGGTGGAGACAATCGAATGTATTCCGACTTAAAATTACAGTCTATCTTCTCTGATTTCATTGTTCATGCATTCTCATACCGATTGCGCTACGTTCCTCTTCTTTCCAATATACATTCTATACCTGACCATCACCATATACTACTTATGTGGATATAAGTAACCAACACCACAATAGTACCTTTGTTGTAAGTTACAGAGACTAGATCAGTAAACTAGTTGTGTAGAATTTGAAGTAGTCATTATCAGCATTATTATACAATATAATCATATATGAATGAATATATTCCGTTAAAATTGTAATGTTCCTTCCCATTTTCAGTCTATTTCCATGGCAATAGCAACGGCAATTTGGAATATAGAGTTATGTATTCTTTACAAACTTGCAATCTTTGGAATCAGTTTGGTGTTGTTCACATCTGCATTACTGATTGGTGCAGCGATTAAAGCGAATTTGCTCAATCACTTATTGATTATTATAATAACCCTTTTGGCAATATCTATCGTAATTTTGATAGTCGGGTTTGTGCTCAGTGTTTGGCTTTTCAAGGTATCCTATTTAACTAAATTATTTGATTGATAAATTACGTAATCATGATTGAATCTAGTTCCAAACCCTTAACTGTTAACTGTAATCTAGTTCGAATCCAACATTTCCAAACATTTGAGTTCTGGGTAAAATCAATCAAAAGTCGATTTAGTGTGTTCACTCACGTAGCACAAGTAGATATTACATCCACTCTGGAGAATGTTGTATGATCATCTCTCTGGTATAAAACTGAAGCAAAGGGGCCAACGTGAACACAGTCGAGTTTTGATGCTAAATGGAATAAATAAGTTTCCTGTTACGTCCTTGATCTGTCTATCCACTTTCACACCGAGAATAACTTGTCTAATGTAGATTAAGACCTTGACGCGATAGGCTGGCTGGCCTTATATTGAGGCTACTATGTGTGAGTTCAAAGTGGGGCAGAAAGACTCTGGTATAACATTGAAGCAAAAGGTCCTACGTGATCACATAATCCACTTTACATAATGAAATGAATAGATAAGCTTTTGAAGAAACTTGGTCATATTTCTGTTGTCATCCAGAAGTACACACTGACTGAATTCTATATAGTCATAATTGAGCATTGTTCAATGTAAATTCATTAACACATTTTCTTGTTTTCAGTATGCAACGACCGGTGTTTACATAGGTGTACAAATACTATTCTTCATTGTGAGTTAAATTTATGTACATTTCCATTTATAGAATGATCACTGTGAAGTAGAAGTGAACTATTTTCCTTCATTGAGTTCACCTTTGCCTTCTTGAAGTCTCTACTGAAAATGACTTACATGATATGGTTGCATGTAAAGAGACTTCAATATTCTGAGTGATAAGTCATGAAACGAATTGTAATGATCATATACTGCACTACTGTACTTTCTTTCTCTGTCCACTGATAATGTAGTTTCTGAACACTTTACTAAGGAGTAATCGAATAATACAATCAAAGGTTTTGGCAAATGTTCCGATCGATGTGGGAGTTTAATAACCATGTTCATCGATAGTAAAGCAAATAATACGGTCATCTTGTGTTTCCAGGTTACCAATGATGGTCTAACATCAATCATTTCATGATCTCAATCGAAATGCATAGCGCGAATTCATCACATTCTTCAGATCAACTCTGTATTCCATACTACATGAATAAAGATATGTTTGTTTTCGCATTGGAAATCTTAAGAAACAAACAACCCGTTATTTAAACAAGAAGCTTTATGCTGACCTCTTTGCAGCGGTTATTATTTATTTAATTAATTGCACACATAAATATTGATACAAATCGGCTTCGAATACATATGCGCCACACAAGTCACTTGATTTGTGTGTGGGCTGTGATAATACTTGGATGACCAAACCAAAGCAGATAATTTTCTTAGGGTCCACATCCAGAGCCTTCGACCTAAAGGTCTGATTCACAAGGCAGTGCGCTTCCATGGTAGACGGTGACCAACAATTGCTTCACACACCATTGGTTCCCTGAGGATCTTGGAGCCTGTGTGCACCATTGGTTTGGAATCAGGGATTTACAACTCCCCTAGGTGAAATGTCCGTGTCCACCAACCTAGTTAAATCACCGGACGGACATTCGCTTTTCATCCTATTAATTTTGTAAACAACAGTAATGCCACGAGAAGGAAGTGAGTATGAGTTCCCTGACAGTGGTTCCATACGCGTGGCCACATGACAGCATTGCGAGAGAGAGGGAGGACGAACTCTCCTCACCCTCGACCATATCAGGAAACTTCGGGGTGCAATAATTATTATTGTTATGTTTTCAAATGATCAAAGTCTAAACTGATGTACGTTTTATTTATTTTACAGATAACAATATTTATAAGTCATTTTACTGTTGGCAAATCAAGATATCTTATTTTATATCCAAATTATTCACTGGCAGCTATCATATTGTATACCATATTCTTTTCAACTTTATCAGTCAATACTGATATATGGAACGTCTACAACAAGACTGGAAACTGTAGTATCCAGTTTGAGTTGACGGAAAATGTTATCAGTATTTAATGGAAAACAGAAAAATCTGTTTTTTGTATTTTTTGTTGTTGTTGCTACGTTGAAGTTGAACTCTGAATAATTAACCGATGTGTCATTTTGTTTTGTTGATTTAATATCGAATCAATCAAGAAGGGGTTTTTGTGTAAACTGATTGTGTGTGTGTGTTTTATTCGAATGCATTACAATGTAACTTACAAGATGATGTTTGTTGTTGTTTTTGTTGGGATTTCAATGGTGATATCCATCTTCAGTGTCGATTAGTCAATCCGTCTACTTACATGAGTATTATATCAAAAGAATCATTGTCATTGTCACTGTTATAAGCAAAGTTCAATTACGGTGTTCAAGACGACGAAGTGGTCTAACATGGGTGTTATACTGAGATTGACATAACTGGAGAAAAAGGTGTCAAAGAGCTTTCCATTACCTTTCGTCTAAACCTTTCTCAACATCGGTAACATAACACGATTTCTATTGGATCAGGACATGGGTCATTTCTTAATGGGTAACAAGTGAATTGCTTAGAATGTAAATTATTATTCATTTTTTCATCCCTATTGCTAAGTAGGGTTTACGTACTTACTCACTTACTTAAGCCAGTTAACCGTAGTGGAGGAGAATAGACCGACCGTCAACATTCTCCATCTAACCCTATTCTGACCAATCCTCTCCTGTTGTTTCCAGTTACTATTCATAATTTTCATGTCTGCCTCCAATCCTCGACTCAGTGTGTTCTTTGATCTTCCACTTTTCCGTTTCTCTTCATGATTCCATGTTATCACTTACCTCGTGATGCAGTTTGATGATTTTCTCAATGCATGTCCTATCGATTTCCATTGTCTTTTCTTATTTCCTTCTTCAGCTGGAAGTCAGTTTGCTCTCTTCCAGAGTAATTAAAGATACTGATTTTTAATAAACATGGTCTTAGGAGCAAATACTCTAACCCATACAAACTCTGACTTTGCCCGATATTCGTAGTTGATAGTTGAACCTGAAGTGATAATACAATTTGTCACTCAGTGTTCCGTGTTTATTGTCTTTGGCAAAAGTATTTGAATGTTATATCTATTTAGATAGCTGTAATTTTAAAGAACGTCTGTACGATATCATATATATTAAGTGTAAATTCATGAGCAATAATTGCATAGACTATCATGAGAATAACATCTATAGGATATTGATCTTTTATTCTGTCCATTGTAAGGACTGGAGTCGGACAAAGCTGCATACTCTCATCCTTCCCTTTTCTTCTGGTGGACAACTGGATTATGAAGACCTCGACATTTGAGAGGAAACACGGAATACAATGGATAGCTCAGAATCAATTAGAAGATTCGGACTTCGCACATGACCTGGCCCTTCTATCCCATACACATCAACAAATGCAGATGAACAAAACAAGGGTAACAGCAGTCTCTGCATCAATAGGTATCAACATAGACAAAGGAAAAAGAGAAATCCTCAAATACAACAAGAAGAACGCCAAGCCAATCACACTTGATGTCGAAATTCTGGAAGAGGTGGGAACACTCACGTATCTGGGTAGCATAATCGATGAACGAGGAGGATCAGATGCAGATGTAAAGGGAAGGATTGGCAAAGCAAGAACAGCATTCCTACAGTTAAAGAACATATGGAACTCAAAACAATAGTCCGTCAACCAATATCACTGTCACAATCTTCAATACGAATGTCAAGACAGTTCAATTCTATGGAGCTGAAATGTGGAGAACTACTACAACCATCGCCGAGAATGTACAAGTATTTATAAATAATTGTCTACGCAAAATACTCAATATGAGTCAGCCGCATACCATCAGCAACAACAACCTACTGTGGAAGAAAACAAACCAGCTTCCAGGTATAGAGGGAGTTAGGAAAAGACAATGGAAGTGGATAAAACATACATTGAGAAAATCATCAAACTGCATCACAAGGTAAGTGCTAACATGAAATCGTGAAGAGAAACAGAAAAGTGGAAGACCAAAGAACACCCTGAGTCGAGCATTGGAGGTAGATATCAAAATGAAGAATAGGACAGAGTTGGATGGAGAATGATGGTAAGTGGTCTATGTTCTACCATGAGGGATAACAGGCGTAAGTGAGTAATTCTGTCTTTGAAATAAACATTATTCCAATCAGAAAATTCATGGAACGGAAATGAGCGTAATGAAATTACTTACTTACGGCTGTTAATGGCAATGGAGCATAGGCCGCCGACCAGCATTCTCCAACCCACACTGAATTGGGCCTTCCTTCCAATTTTTGGTCATTCTTTTCATGTTTGTCTCCATGTCTTGGTGTAATGTGTTCATTAGTCTTCCTCTTCTCCTTTGACCTTCAGGATTCCATGTGAGGGCTTGAATTGTGACGCAGTTGGGTGATTTCCTCACAGTGTGTCTTATCCACTTCCAGCGCTTCTTCCACATTTCTTCCTCCGCTGGAATCTGGTTTGTTGTCTTCCACAGTAACTAGTTGCTGATAGTGCCTGGCCAACATATCCGTAATGAAATTACACAAAAGATTAATTATAAACAACTGCACAAATATAAATCCTAAGATTTGTTTCTGCTAACTAAAAATTATTATCATACATATAAACGTAAACGATAAAATGATGTCATAGTATACATTCATACGGGTAAAATAGAAGGCCTTAAAAACAAAACCAACAACCACTTATAACACAATATTCTCAGTGCCATTAGTGTCCCGCGTGGTCTAGCGGTTAGGATTCCTGGCTTTCACCCAAAGCCCCCAAATGTCCTGGTACCGCCGAGAGTGGGGAGAGTCCGCTCTCCCTCTCCAAATGCTCGCTCATGGACACGCGTATATTGCCTCTGTCAGGTAAGTCCTACTCACTGACTTCTCGTGACATTAATGTTGTTTACGAAATTGAGAAGACGAAAAGCGAATGTGCGACACTTTAACCGGGTTGGTGGACACGGCAAGTCCACCTAGGGGAGTTAGAAAACCCTCGTTCCAAACCAATGGTGCACATCGGCTGGCTCCAGTATCCTGAGGGAACAAATGGAGTATGAATCAATCGTTGGCCACCGGCTACCATGGGACTGCATCTCCTCACGATGCTCCACTGCATTGTGGATCAGACCTTTAGGTCAGAGGCTCCGGGTGTGGCCCCCTAAGAAGACCACTTGCTTCAGTTCGGGCACCTGAGCAGTATCACAGTCCTCACACAAATCAAATAAGATTTATGAGGCGCATATATATCTGGTGCCCCTTTGTACCAATATTTATGTGTTTAAATTAAAATAAATAAATAGTAAACTATAATAAGATGTGCAACATGCCAGCTAAGACATGTTCCAGCGTATAATGGAATGGTAGTGAACAGGAACACGAATGGAGATAATCGAACATATTTAGGCACAAATACAGGATATCTCAGTAAAATATGAGAACCATATAGTAAACGATTTCACTTGGTATTGTTTGGTTGAATCTTCCCATTGATGTTTAGGACTGCAATTGATCAGTCTCTTACTGGCTATATGTGAATACTGTGTGTATTGCCTCTATGTAGCTTTAATTCACAAGCATTATAAGCAAAGATGGATATAGTAAATAGTTAATTTGCAAACTACCAATCAATTGTCTCAATCTAGACTGTTCCTTCTGCAAATATCGGCCCATAGTCAATTGCGATTCTTTTCGTTCTTTCCTTATCGGTCTTCTACTGAAATACATTCAATGCCCGACCTTCGTTACATACTACTAATGTGGATATAGGTAAACCACACCATAGAATTATGAGGGAAACACCCTATCATAATACGAAAGTAGAACTTATTCTATTTGATGATGCGCTGGAAATCGGTAATGGAATGCCTGCTTACGTACTGGCTAGTCCCTCACAACAACCAACCTGTTTGCTGTTACACAATAAATCAATCGTTGCTCCAATCAAACAAGTTAAGATGGGCAAAGTTTTAAAAAAGAGCTTCCCCAATATCTGCTATGAAGTTACTTTTCCATACAGATTTGATGACTGTGTTATATTATATTAGGAATACTGAGTATCGACACAGTACTTTCATAGGTAGTCGCCAAACTGTAGTGCATCATTATACGGCAATTGAGAAGTGGAGTTATAGTAGGTCTGTATACAACCCAGATGATTGGACTTCGAGAGGTTTACGGAATGCACTTTATCTTGATACCTGGTTCGAATTTTCTATCCTATTGAATGGAGACGATTCAAAGAAGACTACCGAATCTCCGGAACGCGTACCTAAGAATACTGAGTTTGAAGTACCTCTTCTACACTTATACAATTTGAAATGTTATTACAAAGACGTTATTCGTCAATCTCGTCTTTTTGGTCTAGCTGAACTCGGAAGGGAGTTACTACAAAAACTAACGACATATATACGCATTAGGGTTCGTTTTTAAAAAAAATACTAACATGATAATAAATAAGATTGTTGATTTGATATGTTATTTCTGTAAATAATGATGTAAAGAATTAAAGACTCAGGACTCAGTAGCTAAGTGGATAACATGATAGCATTTGATGGGAACGGTACTGGGTTCGAGTCCCAAAGTGAACATCAACTCTGAGATGCAGGCACATCCATCTGACGAGTCTCAAATGGGACGAAATGCACATCCTGAATTCCACTGTTAGCCACTATCCATCCTTCCTTATGAAGCTTGTGACTTCAGGTAATATCGAGGCAGTCCACACAGGATGCATACATGCTAACAAAAGACTAATCAATTGCAGTCCAAAATAACAATGGGCAGATACAAGTAAACAACACCAAGTGAATTAAACATAAGTTATTATAATTAATCATCACTGATAAGGGAATTCATATTATGCATCATTTCGTTAAAACATATGAAGTAACAAATATTTGGATTGTAATAAGAAATAAAACGTGAAGTTATTCAACGACTGTACGAATACCATCATCTAATGTATTCGTATATATTAGATACAACCAGTAGACGACGATTATCTCGTACACTAATCACACTACCTCCTCGAGTGTAAACTTATGAAATATCTTAAACAGTTTCTATTATGTAAACTAGATGAAATATGATTAGTAATGGAATCTAGTACATGGGGGTTTTTTCATGACTTTTTTGAGAATTGAAGTGAACATCATCACTGAGTTATAGATTCATCCTGCTAATGAGTTTCAAATAAGAGCTTTGATTAATTACATGAGAAAAGTGCTTCTGAGCTAGTTTCTACCGCATGAATAATTCCAGATGTTTTATTCTACACCTTCAATTTGTCAACTTATGAAAGACAATCATGTAGCTCGAATACTTGAGACAAATTATAAGTAAGATGATCATTCAGTAGAAGTTAAAGAAGGACCATCCAAATTCAAATTAACTCATATCTATCTTGTTTATAGTCGATAAGTTAATTGAGATAATGAATATTCAATTGAATTCTCTAATTCAACCAATAAGTAATTGATGAATATTTAGTATTTTAACAAACTTTATTGTACAATTACAAGTAATAACAATCAAGAGATCCAAAGTCCAAAGTCATCGTACTATGGTTGAATAAAGAATGCCTTGTTTCGCTAGTCAAATGGTCATTCATTTGAAAGATCAAATACAATATCCTTTGTATTCATTCATATCTCAGTAATTAATGTGTTAAATAAAAAAAACAACTATGAGTAGTATATTTTTTCTTCTTTTTTTAGCATTCAAGTGTTTTCATGAAGTGAATATAAACAACATTTTGCATCATGTACATGATAGTATACATTGTAGTTTTATTCAACACAGGTAAGTGCTTATTCAAATTATGAATCGATCAATGTTAAACTATCATTGGAAACCTGAGAGTATTGGACAACCGTTTTATTTTACTACTACTACTACTACTACTACTACTACAGGACTCCGACATGTGGGACTCGAACCCAAAACTTTCGATCTCTAATTTATTATTTGACATTCTTGATTGTAGTTACAGAATCTATACATACCACGAAATGATGAAAAGAAAGAAGATATACAGAATTGAGTGAATTCATTCTGCTCTAAGGCTATGGTGTGGGCTACTTATATCCACATAAGTAGTATATAACGATAGTCAGGAATAGGATGTACTTCAGTAGAAGATCGAAAAAGAAAGAACGGAAACGGAAAGCAATCGATATGAAAATGCAGGAACAATGAAATCTGAGACAATTGACAGATATTTACAAAAGGAACAGTCAAGTTTGAGACAATTGATTGATATTTTTCAAATGAGCTGTTTACTGTATGGTTCTCAGATTCCTCTCAGAAACTCTGTAATTTAAATACATTCGATTATCCCAACTGAGTTTCTTATTCACTTCAAGGCTTTCGTCAACTCCAAATAATTTAAGATTACAAGAAGTGTACTAATTATGTTTAATGGTGTTGCATAATCTATTCAGTGAAATTGAGATGTACATTTGAAACATAAGTGGAAGTCATTATAAGAAATAAAACACAAAATATGCATTTAATCAAATTACTATCAACTATTTCATGGTTGAAATCATGAGTCAATTGAAGCTAGATCACCATGGGAAACCTGGAAGCAGTGGACGACCGTTTCGTCCTATTATGGGACCCCTCAGCAGTGCGCATTCACGATCCCGCACCCACGAGACTGGTAAGTCCTGGATTCGAATCTCGTGAGGCGAGGTTATGGATGCGCACTGCTGAAGATTCCCACAATAGAACGAAACGACTATCCAGTGTTTCCAGGTTTTCCTTGTTGGTAGTCTAGTTTCAATTAACTCACGCTTTCAACTATATCAAATTCATCATTTATATTCTATTCTAGAAAATCTTTATATAAACATGTTTAAGATCAATCAAATTAATCAATCGATTACTATTTTAATCAATAAACTTTCCAATAAATCAATATTTAATTATCGATTAGGTATATCATTATATAACAAAAAAGTAAGTAGATTATTAATTTTATATTAAATTTTTTTTTTATAGATTTTTATTATTCTTATAATTCAATTAATTATCACATTTTTTATTTCGATCATTTTTTATGGATTGTAAGTTATTACTAATAATAAATCAATAAATCAATAATAATCATAATTATTTTCATAGAAATCAAACCAAATTTTTTAAAGAATCATTAACACGATCAATTATGTCTGTTATATTACTGTAAGTTAACCAAGTTTATTATTTCTATATATTAATTTTATATTCAAATTTTAATCAATAAAATTAATCTATTAAATCATTGATATGTAGTTGGCATCGAGTTATGATTGACTATGATGATAACTATAAGAAGATTACATGCCAAATATCGAGTTGGATCCTTCTGTAAGCCAAAAACTAGAAGGCAGTTGATGGATGGATGTTGGCAATCTCGTGGTATCGAAAAAATACCGAGATCGTGCCAAAGTTTACAAGCGAAACTACTGAGTGTATGCGAGTTCGTGCAAGGTCACAGGCAAAGGAAGAATATGTTTGTTTTGTACCCTTAAACAAAACAGGTACAGTAAAACAATCACTGGCACAATTGGTTATAATAACAATTGTTTCCATTATACCAATCACTTTCTCGTTATAAAAGCAGGTCACTACAGAACGTAACTAAGAAAACTGAGCGAAGAAAATTTTCTCATGAGACTATTACTTCTAGACCAATCAACCAGATTTAAGATAACGAATCTTGGAGTTTAGTAAGAAATCCATTCAATCAAATATCATATCAGTCAAATATCGTTTTGGCATTTTAGTGATAAAAGCTATAAATCTAATTTCTAACCATAACCATCAATTGTAAATTATAATCAGGATTCAGTAGCTAAGTGGATAACGTGATGGCGTTTGAAGCGAAAGTTAATGGGTTCGAGTCCCAAAGTGTACATCAACTCCAAAATGCAGGTACATCCAGCTGACGTGTCGCAAATAGGACGAAACGTGCGTCCTGGATTCCACTGCTAGCCACTATCCACCATTGTTTATAATCCTTATACTTTAAACTGCTTTATAACCCTCACTTAGCCCTAGTATGTAGGCAGATACTCTCAAGGTCATTTTGGCATCTTTTAAACGTCAACCATAAATTATAGTCTCACCCTATTTTCTTAATACGATGTAATTTACTCAGTCTACAGATTAACTGGTTGACTTGTTTTTGTGTAACAGACCCTATCGAAAACACAAACACTCGTCAAAACATTATCTCAGTTAACTGTCCATAGGTGGATGTGAGTCAGTTGATAGGTCAGTCTTTGAATAAATGATTAACTGTCATCACCTTTCGTATTCGGCATTATCGTTGAGGATTTCTATAAAGTTAAAATAACTAGCTCAAAGAATGTTTGAATTAGAAATTCTTATCCAAATTAAGCAATGATAAATCGAAAAATTTCAGCCTGATCTCTATATATAAAAGCGAAATATCCAATCACTTATTCTACAATGTTAGTATCACCCTTTTTAATTTTACAAACTGTTAGTAGATTTAATTCATTTTGTATTGTTTGTTTGAATGCTTCCATTGATGTTTAGGAATGTAATTTATCGGTCTCTCATTAGCATATGTGGATCCTGTATGGATTACCTCGATATTGCCTTAAGTCACAAACATTATAATCTGAGATGAAGTCAATAAGAGACTGACCAATGGTAGTCTTAAACATCAAGCTAGTGGTTTTCCGGACTCGGTACCCAAGTGGATAACGCAATGGTGTTTGAACTGAACGGCATTGGATTGGAGTCGCGGAGTGGACATCAACTCTGAGATGTAGGTACATCCAGCTGACGTGTCCTAAACAGGACGAAACGTGCGTCCTGAATTCCACTGCTATCCACCACCACCATTGCTTATAATTTAAGGAGACTTGTTCACCTATTCTTCAACTTCAGCATATTCGCCAAGCGATAAATTATTACTTCTTGTCATCTTTAACACTATTCCATAACGTTTAGTCAATACTTCAAATCTTTTGATAATTTGTAACTCCTTTCTAAGTAATACGATATAACTCTAATCTATTGTAGACGTCTTTATGTAAAAATCAATCATAACCATGAATGTACCACTTGAGTAAATGAAATCATCAAAATAAAAGTGGTCCTCTTTGAACCCTCTTGATTACGTTCAATGAATAATAATTACTTTTGTAATTATCAGTGGGTAATAGATATAAGACATCTAGAATCTGTATTTTTACGTAACCCGACATCAAAATGGTGGTAAAAGTCAGCAGTTAATGTAGTCTGTTCAATAGTTTAAATGAAAATATTGTAAACACACAAGAAGAATGTAATGATTTACATCCTTCTATTAATCAGTTCAATTGACATTTTGGTTATATTAATCAGTGATCAAACTGTTTTTAATAGCATGTTGTATGGACTGCATGATTGGTGAGATTTAATTAGATATTAGACGATTAGAAAAAGTCTAACTCTATTTACAAAACATTTATTGAACTTGTGTTTGTATTCGACAATGTCAGAGTGGTTTGAAAAGAATTCATTTCATTTGTGATAAATAGTCTGACTGAACGCTTGAATCGGTTTCCAGAGCCTAAGGCTAAATCTACACGATACAACTTCAACACGAGAGAAAAGACGAGAGATATAGAAAGAACGCTTTAGTCAAGAGGTTCGTTTACATACAGAAAATCAAGGGAATACAGAAAGATCCCCAACCCTACTAAACGTATTAGCAAGATAGGTATTTATTCAATCACAAATAAGACACATGACTCTTCACTTTGTAGGTGTTTCTGAGAAACTCTATGCAATACTGATTAGATAAAACGTTTCCCATAGTTTTCAGGGCCTTTCTAAGCTTTTTTCAAAGAATATCCTGGGTCTCCATAACAATCTAGCAAGCTTCATGCCTTGGTACGGCCGAGAGTGTGGAAAGTCCGCTCTCCCTCTCCAAATGCTCTCATATGGCTACGTGAATATAGGGAAGTCCTACTCACTGCCTAATCGTGGCGGGGGTGTTATTTACGAAATTGAGAGGATGAAAAGCGAATGTCCAGCTCTTTAACCGGGTTGGTGGACACGCAGGACCCACCTAGGGGAGTTGGAAAACCCTCATTCCAAACCAATGGTGCACATCGGCTCCAGTATCCTGAAGGAACAAATGGTGTATGAACCAATCGTTGGCCACCGACTACCATGGGACTGCATCTCCTCACGATGCTCCACTGCATTGTGGATCAGACCTTTAGGTCAGAGGCTCCGGGTGTGGCCCCCTAAGAAAACCGCCTGCTTCAGTTCGGGCACCTGGGCAGTATCACAGCCTTCACACGAATCAAATGAGATTTGTGTGGTGCATATGTACCTGGTGCCTCTTTGTCCCGACCGTTGCTGCTACCTTGATGTGGTGGTCGGGCTTGCCTATCGTGATGAATCAACCGAGCTATACTGGCTGGAACAATCGTTCCTCAAGGTCCTACCATGCCAGGCAGGTCGGTTGAAGAGCGGTCAGACTAAAAGCAGCAATCCCAAGGTCCGAAGGCGAAGTCGTACTGCCGACTGTACAGAGGTGTGACAGCAGTAAGGTGTTTCCTTCAGACAGCCAGCATAACAGCGATGCTACCTTCCCACAAGGAGGGGTGGGGTTAGAAAAGGTCGACCCTAAAAATGCACACCTCACTTTATCCCACGGATATCCGTCTCCGACGGTAAGGTCTTTTGAAGAACGGAGCTAACACAAAAACTACCCACAAAAAGGTCGTGTGTGACCGACCTCAAGCAGTTGTCCCTTGGGCACCGCGGTCACGCTCTCAGGTCATTAAGACCACTTCTAACCCAATTTTCCTTTTCAGGTATCTCTAGAAGAACCCTTTCACGGTGTGGGCAACCGGGAAGTGATAACTGCCCTCATACCTCTAACAGCACTCAAGACCACAGTATTCATAATCAATCTGCCTCTTTGTACCAATATGTGTGTGTTCAAATAAAATAAAAGCATGTTTTAAATAAACTTCCTTATCTATATTAGTTATATCGTAGCAAAGTTAATTAACCGATGATTAAAGAAACTGAAGTATTAGGTCACATTTTGGTTTCCTTTGTATTTCTGAAAGTTACATAATCAAACAAGTCCCAACATACTTATGATGAACAACTATGAATTATGACAATAATAATTTAATAGTTGAATTCATGAGTCAATTAAAGCTAGACTACCATGAAAAACCTGGAAACACTGGACGGCTGTTTCGTCTTAGTATGGGACGCCTCAGTAGTGCGCATCCACGACCTTGCTCTCTGGATTCGAATCCAGTACCTATCGGTCTCGTGCGCAAGTTTTGTTTTGTATTAGGATATTCAAATCTCATTAGATGCATTTTTATATTAATGAGTGAATTATCTAATGTGTTTAATATTTTCTTCTCATTCATAGCTTCATTACATCTGTGTTAGCATTATTGATTGCTTTTGTAAAGAAAATAAGTGATACATTCCCATTGAATGTTATTATATTATTTACTTATGTAAGAACATTGAATTTAATTGATGAGTTTTCTTTTTCCTAATATAAAAGTATTTATATTAAAATTTGTCTACGTAAATTACTGCATTATTCATTGTCAGTCAGTCAGTTAGTCACAACGTAGAACTTGATACGTACGTACATCAGTTCGAGTTGACATACCACATTAGTACAGAGATGAAGTTGTCGATTCAAATCCCATAGTGGTTGAAGTAGTAAGAGTATAAGCATTATGTGAAAGATTATTCATTGACTTTTCAGTTGATAGTTTTAAAGAAGTCTTCCAGAAAAATCAATAGACTTACTTACTCACTTACGCCTGTCACACCTCATAGAGGAGCATAGATCGACCACAAACATTCTCCATCCAACTGTGTCCTCGATAATCCTTTCCTGTGGTTTCCAGTTACTGTTCATTCTTTCGATATCTACTTCCAATTATCGACCCAATGTATTCTTTGGTCTTACACTTTTACACAACCCTTCACGATTCCAAATTGACTCTTGCCACGTGATGCAGTTTGATGACTTTCACAATGTATGTCCTATTGGTTTCCATTTTCTTTCCCCAATGTACACTTGATCTGGAAGTTGGTTTGCTTTCTCCCATAGTATGCTGTTACTGATGATATCCGGTCAACAGACATTAAGCAACAACAATTGGGAGATTCAAAGTAATCGTTAGAATAGTAAATCTTTATCTTATCAGAAGTTTTAAGAAAAATCCAGATCAACTAAATCATGAATTGGTTCAACTTTTCGAGTACATTTTTTTAAAAGTGTGCATTATACATTTCATATTTTCAGACAATAATCGTAGCTACAACTGATGAAACTCTGGATATATTAATGGGTATTCCTATTAAACTTGGTGCTTATGGAATCAGTCTAATATTGTTTATAGCTGCATTACTTATTGGTGCAGCTATCAAAAAAAGATTAACAGATTATTCAACGGTTATTTTAACACTGTTACCAAATCATTGCTATTGTAATCATTGTCGCAAGTTTCTTAATCACAAAATTCCCATCTTGGGTATGTCAATAAGCATAATAAATTCATTTATAAATTAAGTCATCATGATTTTACAGTATTCTATGTGAGATACTCAGGTGTATTTTAATATTGGTTGAAGTTAGACATTAACACCATTGGGTGCCAACTAAGTGGTTCTAGAGGTTAAGCATTCGCGCATAAGACTGATAGATCCTGAGTTCGAATCCCGTGAGGCGGGATCGTGGATGAGCAGTGCTGAGGAGTCACACAACAGGATGAAACGGGCGTCCAGTGTTTCCAGGGTTTCCATAGTGGTCTAACTTCAATTGACTCATGATTTCAACCATAAAGTTTAATATTACTTTATACTATGAAGTTTTATTCATTAAATATATACCAATAACATACTCGTTAGTCTCTAGATACTTTACCAATTCAATGAATCTTACAATTATTATTATCTCAACTTGGAGATTTTTATGTTGGATCAGATGATAGCATACAGTATTATAGTATTCTATAAAATGAACTTATATTTATCATCGAAATTGGTCCTTAGTCAATGAGTAATAGGCAAAATATATAAATTATAATTGAAAGAATATACAAAATGTATTAACAGCGGTAAAAACATTATTTATTTGAAGTATGAAGAAGTTAAGATGGTTGAATTTCACTGCGACAACCATTTAAAATATGTTAGCACTAGATGATCGTTTTGTCCTAATAAGAGATGTTACAGCGATACACATTTACGAGACCCTCCAACAGAGATTCGAATCCAGAACCTTCGGTATGACGCCTGAACGCTAGACATCTTGACTTCAGTGTTCTAGAGACTGAGTGCACGTGATCTCAGTAATATTATTTACCTCATTTAGTCCAATCATGTATTGATATTATTCGATTTATATACAACATCAGTTGGTCAAATACGAACTCATCAATATTTTTATTTCATTTTCAGTCAGCAGCGGTCGTATTTTACGTCCTTACAGATATAGCGTCATTTTTTGTGAGTTACATTCATCTATATTTCATTTATTTGAAGTAAATTTGTTGTGGCTAGCGCTATAACAAGCCCACATAACTTATTCTAGCTTATGAACAGATCAATTTATTCATTCTTCTTCAGTCACATTTTGATCTTGTTAATTATTTACTTTGCCTTGCCTTGCTCACGTCTTTCTCATGCCTCGTTTCGCCTCAATTCGATTTGATCATAAATATTGAGTAATACTTCATTAAAGTGAGTTGGCTCACTCACCTTCTCCATTGTGTGTCATTTTGTTTTGCTTCACTTACCAATCAACGATTGTACATAACATACGTATTCAAAGCTTCATTCACCTATTTGACTTAATTCCATTATTCACTAACGCGAGCTAAGTCAATAATTATATACAAGGATTGGCGATATGTATGATTCGATAACAATCATTCATACGATCCAAATGGAGTCAGATATACAATGAAACACTAAAAATTTACTCTCTTGTCATCATGACAAGTCATCTCATCATTTACTTCCGTCAAGTATCTGTTCAATGGATTGCCCACTGCTTTATTACTATAGCTGGTGAATGTAACTTAAAAATGTTGTGTTTCCAAGCATACAAAAATATTGTGGGAGAATTATGTCAATCGAATGATAGAAAGAACTCTGTTTTATTCCAGTTTATTTCACCATTTTCAAAGGCTAAGATTTCTAAATTTCTTTTCAAATATTGCTTTAATCATGAAACATTTTCCAGTATGAGGTTGTGAAAATTATCAAGCTTCTGATTGAGATCATGAACCGATTGATGTTAGACCACCATTGAATACCTGAAAGTATTGGGAGGCCGTTTCCTCCCAGTATGGGACGCCTCAGTGTTCAACCACGTTTACGTTCACGAGATTCCGACCAATGAACGCTTAACCTCCAGATCACTGAGTCGGCATCCAACGGTGTTATTGTCTAACTCCAACCAATCCACGAAATTGCGAGACTGTCTGCCTCACACCCAACACAGTTGAACTCTGTTGAGTTCGAATCCTGCGAGCGAGATCGTGGATGCACACTGCCCAATAGTCCCATACTAAGACGAAACAGCAGATTCAATACTTTCAAGTTTTCAATCGTGGTCTAACATCAATCAATTTATAATCTCAATCAGAAAAATAAAATATTTTTATTTTTTATTTGAACAAAAGTCTTTATTTTCAATTGAGGTTGTTTGTTTTGTTTAACCAACACTAGAAAATGTACTCGTACTCAAATGTAGTATGTTGTCATGATATAAAATTTAGTCTAATTGTTTTGCTTAATTTTCTTTTCATAGATAACAATATTTGTCAGTCAAATAACTGTCGGTAAATCAGCATTACGTATCTTCTGTACAGAATACGTCTTGGCTGCATTATTACTATATAATATGTTTTCAACTACTTATTTAATCACTACTCATATGGTTTGTAATATAAACCCTACTTGTAATAATTCAAATGCATCCGTTTCCCTATCCGACAATTTACCGATATATAGTTTTAATTTAAAAGTAAAGACTCATCTTTTGTTTATTTATGATCAGACTTTAAAACATCTTACTAACTTATGACATGTGAGAGAATAAATGTTGTATTGTTTGTTTGAATATTCTCATTAATATTTACGACTGTATTTGATCAGTTTCTTATTGGTATATATGCATCTTTCCACGGATTATCTCGATATTGCCTTGATTCATAAGCAAAACAATCAAAAGATGCTTTGTGGCAAGCAGTGGAAACCAGAATGCACGTTTCAGCCTATTTGGGATTCGTCTGTTGAATGTGCTTATATCACAGAGCTAATGTTCACTCTGGGACTACTCACTGCCTTCTTGTGGCAGGGGTGTCGTTTACGAAATTGAGAGGATGAAAAGCGAATGCCTGACGCTTTAACCGGGTTGGTGGACACGCAGGACCCACCTAGGGGAGTTGGAAAACCCTCATGCCAAACGAATGGTGAACATGGGCTCTAGTATCTTGAGAGAACAAATTGCGTATAAATCAATCGTTGGCCATCGGCTACCATGGTAATGCATCTCCTCACTATGCTCCACTGCCTTGTGGATCAGACCTTTAGGTTGAAGGCTCTGGGTGTGGCCCCCTAAGAAAACCACCTGCTACAGTTTGGGCACCTGGGCAGTATCATAGCCCTCACACAAATCGAATCCCCCATTAGTATGGTCTGGTCCTTTGTTGAGAACTTCTCCAAGATCAACTGAAGCCCATCGTAGAATTGGTCTTTAACGTCTTCATCGTAGTCGTTGGTAGGCGCATAGCATTGGATGACGTTCACTGTAATATCCACTATCTTGTATTGAAGGAAGCTTTGATGATCCTTAGTCCAGGAGATTCCCATCCTTTAAGTGCATTTCGTGTTTGTTTGGACAGCATCAATGCAACTGCTTGTGTATGTGGGGCATTTTCTTCTTCATGACCGAAGTATAACAGAAGCTCATTTGAAGATAGTCGTTGTTGTCCAACCTGCGTCCAATGTGTTTCACTGATCCCAAGCACCTCCAGGTTGTATTTTCTCATTTCTGCAGCAATTTGGAAGACTCTTCCGGTCTCCCATATTGTCTGGACGTTCCATGTAGCTATAAAAATTGTTGCTCTGGTTGTTAGAAGGTGCAACGGCCTCATGACTTTCGAAGGAACTCGGCTTTCATCATAAGGCGTCATAATTCTTATTATTATTATTATTATTAGCTTTATTCAATATTATATTTTTGGTACAATATAGAATTCTCAGCACAAAGTACTTCAACAAGTTTCCGTTTCTTACTTCTTCGTCCTTCCTGACGATGAATATTGAGTGATCGCCAGTTAGAAGTTATCAGCCCAGTCAATCGACATCTAGATAATGTACATTTTTGTCGCTGCATATTGCCAGAAACTACGATATCTCTGGTTAAGCCTTCTGTAACCTTTACAGCGAAAGGTCTTACACTTTTCAGAAACGCACCTGAATAGGTTGTGCGATTAATAAGCATAATGATGTGTTAAAACAAACGAAATCAGATAACTTGTTGAAATATCTAGATGACAGGAACAGGTAGCCCAGATGTTTAAACAGGCCGCCAATTACAGTGTTTAAATGGTGTGAATAATTTTTCCTGGTTAGAGTTCTTTAGCAAGTTAGTTTTCTACGGGATGGGGTTGCTAAGCACATGTACAACTCTCCTTCTTTACCCGGGATTGGGACCGGCAGTAGCCCCCAGAGGAGCTACAGGAGGAGTTCTATATATGTGTACACAAAGATAGATTTAACATCAAGGGATTGCATGAAGCTAAAAGTAAGTATAATGAAGATCCATGGGACCAATAAAGAATAGTTAATAAAATAAAGAAGGATTTTTGTGTTAGAAGAACAGTTTCAGGATTTGGGCTAGATAAATATGGTTGTTGCTACGTACCTATCTGGAAAGTGTACTTTTCTTCCTGATCTTGTTGTAGTTTCTGTTGTCGTTGAACGTAAGTGTGAAGTATTGCTTGTTGCAGATAGTTTGTGTGGTACTTGCTCTGGTGAGGATTTAGATGATTTTATTGTTGTCTGTTTCTCGATGTGCTCTAAAAACACTGATTTTATTCTATCGATGCTAACAGTGTCATATTTACCAGCTCTTCCTACCTACCGTAACTGTTTTGCTGTCTTTTCGGACGACTTTAAAAGGACCGTCGTAGGGAGTCTGTAACGGCTGTCGTACTCTATCATTACTGACGAATACATGTGAACACTTGTCTAATTCTATGGGTACGAATGACTTCGCCTTCTGGGTTCATGGTTCGGCGGACCTAATGGATTCCATCTATCGTCTCAATTGTTGCACCTAGTTGATTATATCTGCTGGGAAATTTGTTTCACGGTCAAAAAACTCACCAGGCAAACGTAACGTTGTCCCGTACACAAACTCAGTAGCACAACAACCGATGTCTTGTTTGATAGTTGAGCGAATGCCTAATAATGTAAAAAGAAAGCTTGATATCCCATTTATAATCTCCTCCTGCAATAGTCAAAGAGGCTTTTAGCTGTCGGTAGAACCTTTCTATTATTACGTTAGCATTCGAATGATAAGCAGTGGCCCTGATTCTCTTTATACCGAAAGTGTCTGTGAGTTGTTGAGAAAGTTCGCTTTGGAACTAGGTTCCACGTGTAACCATTGCAAATTGGTAATAGTCGAACAATGTTGATATAGATGTGGTCGAACCTGGAGCTAGCGATGAACAATTCCTGTAATAGATATGATGTGTTTGTCATTCTAGCAATGAGGTTTCACCAGTAAATATATAGACGTCTCATTAGATAGAATTCCTTTGATTTCATTGCTGTGATCTGCAAGTACTAGTTTCCGGTTTTTAACGTCTACGAGTAAATTATGTGGTTGTAACAAATCAACACGGATTTATTTATTTATTTAAACACATAAATATTGGTACAAGGAAGCACCAGATATAAATGCGCCACACAAATCTCATTTGATTTGTGTGAGGGCTGTGATACTGACCAGGTGCCCAAACTGAAGCAGGTGGTTTTCGTAGGACGCCACACCCAGAGCCTTCAACCTAAAGGTCTGATTCACAAGCCAGTAGAGAAACATTTAGAGATCCACTACCATGGTCACCGGTGACCAACAATTGATTCACACACCATATGTTCCCTCAGGATACTGGAGCCCATGTGCACCATTGGTTTGGAATCAGGGTTTTCCAACTCCCCTAGATGAAATTTCCGTGTCCACCAACCCGGTTAAAGAGCTGGACATTCGCTTTTCGTCCTCTCAATCTCGTAAACAACATCCCCGCGTACGAGAAGGCAATGAGTAGGAATTCGCTGGACTGCTCTTGTGCTAAGTGTTATGCCTGCACCTGAAAGTCCACGCGTAACGAAATTTCGTGTTCTAACTCGTGATTCTGTTTGTAACAATAAAGCTTTCTAAGAGTGCAAACCAGAGTTCTACCTTTCGAGGATTAAAAACAGGTAAATCTACAAAGATGGCACTCATGCAAATAGACTTACATGAAAGGCTTGGTGAATTATCGACTGACATCATTTAAAGAAATAATAACAGTACCAATAATAATAACCTGTGCACTGAGATATACAATATGAAGAAATAACCAATAACAATAACAGGAACTATATATGAGAGACTCACCGAATAATAAAGACAACTGTCACTTAGAAGTACAAATATGCGAATAGACTGATAGAATTCCAAAGGAACAATGTTATGAATGAATAAATATTATGACTGTCAATGAATTGTTAATCATTGTAACCGTAATTCCAATGTGCAACAGACTTGTAGAGAGATGATGCACGTTCCGAATGCGGCTCACCAACTATGTAGAGAATTAATTCCTCTATATCTGACTCCCGTAAATTGAATATTTAATCCAGACTAAATCTCCTAGTAGAATGATGGGTATCCTCGAGATTATTTCAAATGCCTGAACATTAGTTATAAAGATAGTTTATTATTGAAGTTTGGTAATAATCCGCAAGTGTACTGATAGCAATCACACAGGAAAAACAAGCGAGTGACCATGTGTGTGTGTGTGTGTGTGTGTGTCAATGAGTGATCAAGAATCTCTCTATATATTGGTGAGTGTTAATGGATTGTGGATAAATTATTGATTGTTTTTGTTTACAACCAATGAGAGAAGAGAATAGAGATCGATGTACAGATACACTGTGGTCAATCAGACTCACACATCAATTAACATAGTGGATTAAATGTCTAAATTTCTGAGTACCTATATATAATAGAATAGTTGAATGGGCTTGTTACAAATGCTCTTGACGATGGTTGTACTAGTTCTCCACGTTTTACCTCCATACAGTAAGACTGTCTTGACTTTTGTATTGAAGATTCTGACTATGGTACATTGAAGACAAATCCCAAAGTAATAAAATGCATTAGACATAGATAATATGATATCAGAATAAATGAATAATTCATAGAAATCCAGACATGTGGATAGAATGGATGAACAAAGTTCAGATCAATGTACCTATTGGAATGTTCCGGTTTCAGGTATATGATTATAATTCATCCACAACCTTAAAAACACAGAGTATTCACAGTCAATTCATTTGTTTGTTTATATGATGTCTGTTTGAAGGTAAAAAAGCTCTGAATTAAAGAATAGTTTAAAGGATTCCATGTTTAAGCCTAATGCTTAATGAACATCTACTAGATAGAGTAATAGTATCCTTTTGGTAAGCCATTAATAAAACCTAGATATCTGTTGATTGGAATACTGGATTATAAAGATATAACATTTTAGTTTATTGTTATTTAGTTTTCCATGGTGAATAATTCTGAAATCTATAATTTGAAACCATATGAATCTTTCATGAAATAGCATAGTTTACACTGAATTGACTTCAGTGTATTTCTTAGACATTTAGATAGATTTAGATTCACGTACAGGGACGCTTCATCGACGAACAAAGAGGATCTGATGCAGATGTAAAGGCGAGGACTTACAAAAAACAAGGACCGCATTCTTACAATTGAAGAACATATGAAACTCAAAACAATTATCAATCAATATCAAAGTTACAATCTTCAATATGAACATGAAGACAGTTAGTTCTATTGTATGGAGATGAAACGTGGAGAACTACTACATCCATCCTCAAGATAGGAAGGATTTTCGAGTACAGAGTTGGATGGAGAATGTTGGTGTGCAGCCTATGCTCCTCCACGAGGGGTAACAGGACTAAGTAAGTATATATGGTTATTTAGCACAACTGTACTAAAATAGACGAAAAATGTATTTTGTAGTAGACTGATTATCATTCTCACAGTGTCTATGCAGTTATTCCTAATTGAAGAGAACTATGGTTTGAGTGGTGGACTTAATATACATTATTGTGGTGTGTACTACTTATGTCGACATGAGTAATATACAACACTAGTCAGGAATAGAATGTCTAGTGGCAGAAGATTGAGAAGATTGAGGTGTTAAGAACCGGAACCAAAAGCAGAAACAATGAAGTCTGAGACAATTGATTGATATTTTGTAAATGAAGTATTTACTATATGGTCCTCAGATTTTGCTAAGACGTTCTGCAATCTTATGTTCATATACAGTCGATTGTCCCCACTTGTGTTCTACTTCACTACAATATTTCTTGTGTGCTCTAGTTATTAAGTAGATGAATGGAGTAACAGATATATCTGAGTCTTATGAAATAGAGTCAACAATCTTCGTATCTAATCACAAAACTGTTCAAATGAAATACAACACACACTGATGTTGATGAAAGGGGACAAGTAAGAGAGTGATTGAGAAGGGGAATCCATAATGATTATGATCTTATACATAGTAGACCAATAGCTTATGTTTGTATCACATTTTGATCGTGATTGTTATCATGAGTTTGTTATCATTTATTGTTACCTTTAAATGAACCTTGATCTGATATAAGAGTATGGCCTATTTTGAAGAGTACAAACCTGAATATTCTTATTTGTATCAATGTGATCAAACTTCAATACATATTAGACGTAAACAAAGTATTCATTACAACTCCATATAATGAATGAGTCTATATTGGATCTGACTAGGAAGTGAGATCAGTTCATTCAACACTACAGGTAAGCCTCAGTCATCCGTATCCATAATGTATAAATTCCTTGTTCTCAATTATTCTTTCACTGATTCCAATCCCACACATATTCAAATACAAAATATAAAGTTTGTTTGCAAATCATAGTTGATTCTCACTTGTACTGTAAATAGTAAATATGTAATCAACTATACATAACTAGTCAAAGCAAACAATATTTAGATTTAAGGAAACTTCAATATATGATCTCTGCTTCTAAATAATCTATTCATTGAAGTCTTCCATTTTCAATAGAAATTGGTTACTAACACTTGTCTATCATCGATTCTCATCTCTGCATGTTGATGACATTTCACAAACAAATTCAACAAGTTTTCAAAGGATTCTTTCATATTATTGTACATCTGTATCTGTGTAACTAGACTACCGGACGAATGATGTGTATCAAACTGAACATATAGCCTGTTAGTTATCCAAGTAGTAGAACACTGACTAAATGACCAGAAATAATGATCCATAAACCAGTACGAATAGTTCAGAGTCAATGATGAGTTCTTATTTGTCTAATGAGATAATAGCCTCTCACCTAACTTAGACGGTTTACTCCAGAACGCCAATGTAAACCTCCACAACACTAATCATTTACTTCAGACAAACTTGGTTTATATACAAACAGACTAGACCTCATCACACACCATAAAATACAAAATAACAATAATACAAGATCAAGCTAAAAGTGGCTGTGATTGTGAGAGATTGTAACTAACAGATTGAGGATAACCTTAGGATGGTAAATCGTATGATAGTAGTCAATAGATCAAATGGAAGCTTATAAATAAGAGAGATATGAATATGCATATAGACATAATGTCACTGATAACAAAAGCTTTATCATAACGTTGAATGGACTGATCCTCACTCATAATTCCTGTCCAAGAAAATAACTGGATTATATTTTGATCCTGACTATATACTTTTTCAAAGCAAACATTATTTAATAAAAATCAATTTCTTCCATATGATTTTCGTCTACTAAGATCATAATAATGTTCTCTGGATTGTAACAGTTGGATTCATGAGTCGATCTAAGCTAGACCATTATTGGACGACAGCCTCGTCCTAGTATGAGATTTTTCAAAAGTGCGCATCCACGATCACACACGAGAAACTCGAATCTAGGACCTTTGGTCTTTTGAGCTGACGCTTTATGTCTAAGCCACTGAGCCAGTATCCGACGGTGTCAGTGTCTAACTTCGATCGATCCATAATCTTTATCAACCTATATCCATAATCAATGTAATGTACAGCTGAATCAATTCGATTACTTGTATTTCTCGCATATTGCTATTATTCTGTATGAGAATACGCCAATGAGAATGAATAATAGCTTTTGTGGATCGTGAGATGTTGAGAAAGGTTTAGACAGAAGGTATTGAAAAGCTATTTGACACCTGTTCCTCCAGTTATATCAATCTAAGTATAATACCCATGTTAGACTACGTCGTCTTCCTGAACACCGTAAGTGAACTTTGCTTATAGCAGTGATAATGACAATGATCCTTTTGATATAATACTCATCTAAGTAGACTGATTGACTAATCGACACTGAATATGGATATCATCATTGAAATCTCAACAACAACAAAAAACACCATCTTGTACGTCAATCTGTAATCCATCAGAAGAAAAAAAGAACACACAAACGCTTTCATGATTGATTCGATATTAAATCAACAAAAGAAAAATACGCATCGGTTAACTATTCAGAGTTCAATTCAAACTGGATACTACAGTTTCCAGTCATGTTGTAGACCTTCCATATACCAGTATTGACTGATAAAGATGAAGAGAATACGGTATACAATATGATAGCTGCCAGTGAATAATCTGGATATAAAATAAGATATCTTGATTTGCCAACAGTAAAATGACTTATAAATATTGTGATCTGTAAAATAAATAAAACATACATCAGTTTAGACTTTGATTATTTGAAAATATAATGATAATAATGTCCTGATACGTTCCGTTTTAGTATGGGACTATTGAGCAGTGCGCATCCACGATCCCACACGCGGCATTTGGACCCAGGACCTTCGGTCTCGCATGCGAAAGCTTAACCTCTAGACCACTGAGCCGGAATCCGATGGTGTTAATGTGTGTTAATGGTTGCGCAACCATTCATCCATTGTGTGAGTTAGATACCTGTCCACTGGTCATGGCTTCTCATCACAACTACAGGAAATCATATTGGAACAATGTATAATTCATTTAAGAAAAACCAGTTCACTTCTACTTCAGAGTGATCATTCTATAAATGAAAATGTACATAAATGTAACTCACAATGAAGAACAGGATTTGTACGCCTACGTAAACACCGATCGTTGGAAACTGAAAACAAGAAAATGTGTTAGTGAATTTACATTGAACAATGCTCAATTATGACTATATAGAATTCAGTCAGTGTGTACTTCTGGATGATAACGGAAATACGACCAAGTTTCTTCAAAAGCTTATCTATTCATTTCATTATGTAAAGTGGATTATGTTTTCATGTAGGACCTTTTGCTTCAATGTTATACCAGAGTCTTTCTGCCCCAACTTGAACTTATATATAGTAGCCTCAATGGTAAGCCAGTTAGTCTATCACATCAAGTTCCTAATCTACATTAGACAAGTTATCCTCAGCAGGAAACAGGGGTAGATAGATCAAGGACGTAACACAAAGCTTGTTTATTACTTCTGGCATTGAAACTCGACTGTGTTCACGTTGGCCCCTTTGCTTCAGTTTTATACCAGAGAGATGATCATACAACATTCTCCAGAGTGGATGTAATATCTACTTGTGCTACGTGAGTGAACATACTAAATCACTTGAAGATGACCACCTGACATGTTAGAAAGATGCATGTCATGTAGCAGGATATACAACTACGAAAAACTGCAAATTAACCTCTAACGGACTGAATGATTCTTGGATTTGACCTTAATTCTCTTCCCAAAGTTCTCTACGCTTTTATATGATATCAATGTTTGTGATTATTTTGCTTTGTCGACATGAATATCTCTGCTCTTGTTAATCTGGTCGACGTCCTAATATAGTTGACTTGTCTACCACTATATGATGTTAATTATACCAATTGAAAACCC
Organism: Schistosoma mansoni; assembly: GCF_000237925.1. Taxonomy (NCBI): domain Eukaryota; kingdom Metazoa; phylum Platyhelminthes; class Trematoda; order Strigeidida; family Schistosomatidae; genus Schistosoma; species Schistosoma mansoni. The sequence continues at coordinate 1,167,397 of NC_031500.1, forward strand.
ACATATATTCTGCATACAATCGAAATTTAGAAGTTGAGCTAACATAATACTTTCGACTTTTGATTGATTTTACCCAGAACTCAAATGTTTGGAAATGTTGGATTCGAACTAGGTTACAGTTAATAGTTTACGATTTGGAACTAGATTCAATCATGATTACGTAATTTATGAATCAAATTATTTAGTGAATTAGGATACCTTGCATTGCAAAACACTGAGCACAAACCCGACTACGGCAATTACAACAGATAAAACCAAAAGGGATATTAGAATATTTATTAAGTGATCGACCGAATCTGCTTTAATCGCTGCACCAATCAGTAATGCAAATGTGAACAACACCAAACTGATTCCAAAGATTGCAAGTTTGTAAAGAATACATAACTCTATACTCCAAACTGCCATCGCTATTGCCATGAAAATAGACTGAAAAATAAGAAGGAATGTTATACTTTTAACAGAATATATTCATTCATACATGATTTTGTTGTATATTAATGCTGATAATGTATGAATTCTTTCTCTGAAGATGACTATTTCAAATTTGACACAACTAGTTTACTGATCTATCGAAAGTGTTCTCTGCGAAATCATGGTGGAAATTGTGTGTATAATTTTGGAAACTGAAGTAAATAGTACCAGTTTGAACACTTTTGATATTCAGGAATTGATGTGATTTCCGATTTGATTGTCCTAAACAGACTAGTGACCCTCATTTACACATCGGAAACATGAAGTTCAGTGAATAGATCTGGTTTTTGTTTGCAATGGATTGATTATCAAGATTGGATTTATATTTGTTTTGACTTTCATGCTGATTGAGTCTTGTGCAAAATAGTCTCTGTAACCTACAACAAAGGTGCTATTGTGGTGTTGGTTACTTATATCCACATAAGTAGTATATGGTGATGGTCAGGTATGGAATGTATATTGGAAAGAAGAGGAACGTAGCGCAATCGGTATGAGAATGCATGAACAATGAAATGAGCGAAGATAGACTGTAATTTTAAGTCGGAATACATTCGATTGTCTCCACCGGTGTTCTGTTCACTACACTATGACTATGAGTGAAACGTCTTACATATCAATCTCGACAAATCGAAGATTTAAATTAATCCGTAAACCAGTCAGTATTCCGATTTCGCAAATCTCTTCTATGACATAAAAATCAGTCACGTTGGATTACCATCTACAAGCAGTACGTTTTATTAAATTGGATTTTTAGAAAGAAAATAGGCAAATATATGTGAAATGATCATTAGAAATTCTTACATAAATAATTACAAACACGACATTCAGTGGATATTTCTCACTGATCTTCTTCACGAGAATAATCAATAGTGCTATGGCAAATGCAATCAAACTACAAAATAAAAATGGAAATAACTGTTGAGCATAACATGTTTAACTCGAACTGTAGCTTATCTACGGCTACTGCTGCTCTCAAATCTGGTCAAAGTTGGGGGTTTTGGAGTAGGATTGACAACTTCATCTCGTGGAAAACAACCTTGGTAAAAAACGCTAACTAGAATAAACAATTTTAACCATTTAAATTCTCCCCTATGTGTTTAAGAAATAATTATTACACCTCATGATGAAATCCCAGATTCTTCGGAATTCACAAGGCTGATGTTCCTTCTAACAACTAGAGCAACAATTTTTATAGGTACATGGAGTGTCCGGAAAATGTGAGAGATCGGGAAGTCCAGTCAAATAGCAACAGGAATAAGGAGATACAACATGGCGGTGGGTAGGTAAGTAATAAGTACGTAATAACATGTTGAATAGTGGATAGATGTTGGTAATGTAATCACAACATGCTGACGAAGAATAATCTGAGGATGAGAGTTAGTCGTTTTATTCACACACACACTCACACAACAATTGAAGCATTCCGTGAAAATTAACTGTGTTTGGCAATCACAAATTTATTGCCTAACTGATTTGATTGTCGTTTACTTCAAAAGTATGTTGATTATTGTACTGTGGCACCTCAATTTATATAGTAAATGATTTATATTGTTTACTCTGAACATACATCTTTTGTTATATCCGAATGAGTAGAAGATTGTACTACTTATGTTTCGTGACATAGTGTAAACGACCTGTTCAGAGGTGAATTAAACATAATTCACTTTCAAACAGACGTTCTATAAACAAATGAATGGAGTAGCTATGAGATCGCCAGCATATTCGACTATTGGTACTTTATTTATGTCCCATATTGAGTGGCTTATTCTTTCCAGTATCATGAGAAAGTGACATGTTCAGATCTAATATGATTTTGATTGTACTAATAATATTCTGCATTGTTACCAGTGTATTATATAAAGTTGTGTTAGTTCAATGTTGGGGATATTCGCATACTCTGAAGAAGTGGCTTACATCAGGTTACGAAACCTCAGAAATACGATTTTCTACTCACTTGGATAATAATAATAATACAATTTCTACCCAATGCTCAATTTATTTGAACCTATTAATTTCATCCGAAGCATTAATTCCTGCTGTTTCCTGAAGTTTAAATCCACTTGATACAGTTTACTCGAATATTCCCATTGTTGCTCACCATTGCAATTCATCAGTCTCTTGTTGGCTTATGCGCATACTGTGCATTGTTGATAATTACTGAGTAATTGTATTGCTTTGCACAAAGGAAATATGTAAATACTTTCTATACTACAAACTATGCATTCATTCAATGGAAAGATTCAAGTAAACAATACCGAATGAATCCAATCAATCTTATGTTTCTGTTATCCAGCTGAATAATTGTTTGACAAACATAAATTTTCAGTATATTATAACGACCGGAGTCAGACAAAGCTGTCTACTATCCCCCTTCCTCTTTTTTGCTGGTGATTGACTGGATTATGAAGACTTCGACATCTGAGGGTTAGCACGGAATACAATGGAAATCTCAGAATCAGTTGGATGATTTGAACTTCGCAGATGACCTAGCCCTCCTATCTCAAACACACGAACAATTGCAGATGAAGACAGTAAATGTAGCAGTAGCCTGTGCATCAATAAGCCTCAACATAAACAAAGAAAAAAGCAAGATTCTCAAATACAACACGGAGAATAATTTGTTAATAAATGACAAAACGTACATGAATAAACCAGCTACAATGGACGGTATCTGTTGGCTATTGTCTCGAAAATGATTCCCACTACATAAAGACAAATATCATTATTCATTCAATAATTTACATTATTGACGAGAGCATTATGATGAAAAGTGTTATTAATATTTGTATTACAACAAGTATAAGCACCTATAATTGTGAATGACTTTCAATGATAAAGTACAATTTACTGTTTCGGTATACGTTGATACAACACGTAAACGATCAACATGTTTCATCACATTGACTCTTTCCCATTCAGCATTTTCAACAATAGGAACCATTACTTCCAAGATTTGTCTACAATAAACAGTAAAGTAAACAGCAAATTTCAACTATTCATTGATGAATATTCTGTAGTGAACGAGATCACAGATGAGTTTAACTAAATGCTTCAAAGAGGAAGGTTTGAGTGTGGTGTGTGTTACTGATATCTATTGATATCAGTAGTATGCATCATCAATCGGAAGTGAAATACCTGGAGACAGAAGATTAAGTAGATCGAGGTGAAGAGAACGAGAACAGAGAATGAACAATGAAGTGTGAGACGATTGATTGACATTTTGCAAATGAAGTATTCACTGTATGGTTCTCAGATTTGGTTGTCCTCACTGGTGTTCTTCATCGCTTCAACACTATCTAGTGTCATATTATTAGTTGGTTTACATCCAATTACAGATGTCAAACGCTTAGTTTTGACTTGATAGTTTCAGATAAATTGAGCATTGGGTAGAGAGTTAACAAGAAACATATTTTTCTGTTATATCCCTCTGAGTAGAAAAATTACACTTCTCATGTTTCGTGACTTAATGCAAGCTACTTCAACAGAGTGAATAGACCTGGTTATTCCTGTAGTGAAGAAGAACACAAATGGGGACAGTCGAGCGTATCTGAGAACCATACAATAAATACTTCATTTACAAAATGTCAATCAATTGTCTCAGACTTGACTGTTCCTTCTACAAAATGTCAATCACTCGTCTCAGTCTTCATTGTTTTTTCAATTCTACGCCAATCATTCTTTGTTCTCGTTCTTTCTTCTCTCGCATTTTCTTAACCTTCTGCTGTCAGGCATTTCACTTTCGAATGATGCTACATACTACTTACATCTGTCGACAACAGTAGCACATTGCTCACGTATTTATGATTATCAATTATTTCAATAACCTATTGAAAACTAAATTCACTTGATGTTGTTTACTTGTATCTTCCCATTGTTATTTAGGACTGCAATTGAACAGTCTCTTGTGACCAGGAAGTCCGCACTGTATGCACATCCACCAACAAGAGACTGATCAATCGCAGTCCTAAATAACAATGGGAAGATACAAGTAAACAACACCAAATGAATTTAGACGTCATACCATTGCACAAGGAGGTGGATGTGACAACTCAGTAGGTAGGTGGAAAACGCGATGGAAGAAAAATTGAGAACAAGGAATTTATACATTATTGATACGGATGACTGAGGCTTACCTGTAGTGTTGAATGAACTGATCTCACTTCCTAGTCAGATCCAATATAGACTCATTCATTATATGGAGTTGTAATGAATACTTTGTTTACGTCTAATATGTATTGAAGTTTGATCACATTGATACAAATAAGAATATTCAGGTTTGTACTCTTCAAAATAGGCCATACTCTTATATCAGATCAAGGTTCATTTAAAGGTAACAATAAATGATAACAAACTCATGATAACAATCACGATCAAAATGTGATACAAACATAAGCTATTGGTCTACTATGTATAAGATCATAATCATTATGGATTCCCCTTCTCAATCACTCTCTTACTTGTCCCCTTTCATCAACATCAGTGTGTGTTGTATTTCATTTGAACAGTTTTGTGATTAGATACGAAGATTGTTGATTCCATTTCATAAGACTCAGATATATCTGTTACTCCATTCATCTACTTAATAACTAGAGCACATAAGAAATATTGTAGTGAAGTAGAACACAAGTGGGGACAATCGACTGTATATGAACATAAGATTGCAGAACGTCTTAGCAAAATCTGAGGACCATATAGTAAATACTTCATTTACAAAATATCAATCAATTGTCTCAGACTTCATTGTTTCTGCTTTTGGTTCTCTTTCTTTACTCCTCAATCTCCAACTACTAGACATTCTATTCCTGATAAGTGTTGTATATTAGTTATGTCCTTTATGAATATCAGTTCTTTGACGAGGGTAGTCGAATGTACTCGTGTATGGGAAGATTGTATATCAGTATCAACTAACGAATACGGCACATCACGAGTTATTTACTTGGTAAGCAAAACATTGAAATATTAATTAAGAATATTTACGATATAAAACCACCGTATTGTAGAATGTACATCATGACTTCGTGTTCAGAATTAGCTGAGAAACACTTTTATAGGTGAGAAAGGTGACAAAAACGATTCCAGATAACATAACCAGTAATTTTTTAGTAGAACACGAGTGTACTAATGTGTAAACAACCCGGTTTATTTGTTCTGTATCGTGTATTTTTCGTTTTTCTACTAGAACTGTTTAGTACCTATATGATGAAATCGAAAACTGATAAGCATTAGACTGCTATTCTCTTCATCCTAATATGGGGTTATCGGTCAAGAGGTCCTGATTCCGACTCCCCTTGTCGTGCTTGTATTTCAGCAATGCCGGTAGACCTCATACTAGGATTTACAACTGTCTAGTGCTTCTTGATTTCCGGCGGTGGTCTAAAACCACTTCGTATTTAAATACTACTAAGATCCTATGATTCACGAAAAGCCCTATATTCATTTGTTACTAAACAACAAATACGTACATCGAAGTATACCATTGAATTTGAAGATCTTCCCCAAATGTAACACATGTAACAATTACTCTGCCTGATTTCTGTGCTTTGATATATACACCTGTGTTCTGTAAATTTCAAACGATGTTAGAAGCATCATTATCACTTTTCACATTATATTCTGCCGAAATCATCAAACTTATTATATATTGTTATGCTAGTTAGTACAGATCAAGAGTGAGTCTAGTGGCATTTCCAAGTGTAATATTTATCAAAAAAGTATAGTATTGCCATGCCATTTTCTATGATATCATCCAAGAGAGATCGCTTCTACTTGATATAGTGGGTCAATCAAATATCAATAAAGTGATAAGCACACGCAAACGGCTTTCAGTTTTAGGAAATAAACTACTTGCCATTGGTTGAATATTTGACTTTACCGTCTGAATGACAAGATAAATACATATGAATCATTGTAAACATATTCGACGATTTGGTTGACCAATGAAACTTCTTACAACGATTATGGTTTCCTTACTATAGTATCTGGCTTGAGGACAAACCTATAGGAAGTCTGTGTATTAGTATTGGAATCGGCGATTGATTGACACAACGCTATTTACATACTTGACTCGATGAGATATTTTAATGAATTAGAATATTAATATATTTGTTACTTTTCTTTCTAATCCATAGATTGTTGTAATTTACATTCTTGATGTAAATGAAGTAGTGAAACTTCATCAGTTGAGATGGCTGGGATACGTGTTGCATATGCCCAACCACCGACTGCCCCGACGTGTAATGTTCTATGGTGTAGGAGTAGGTTGGAAGAAATCTAGGGGCGGCCAGACCAAAACGTGGCACAAATCCATGAAGTTACTGACAATTGGACTGGGCCATGTTGGTAGGTGTAGACTACCTGGTTGGGATTCGCGAGATGATAGCAACTGATGAAATGGCTCAAAATCGTTTGTAATGGCGAAGGTGCATCCACTCTTTGTGTTCTCCCAAATTCCAATCTTGTGAATCCTTCATCTCTCTATCTTTTCTCTCTTTCCAAATTTACTTCACTGCATTATACACCTTAAATAACATCTTCGAATCCTATTCTTTCTGATTACTGCTTATACTCTTACTACTTCTACTACTATAGGATTTGAATGGAAAACTGCATCTCTGTGTTAATATGGTATGACAACTCGAACTGATGTACGTACGAACGAAGTTGTACGTTGTGACTGACTGACATTCTTGATTGTAAATCTAGATAACGTTTTGATTGACAGAGATTTGTCGTGTTACATAATCCCGACCATTGCTGCTACCTTGACGTGGTGGTCGGGCTTGCCTATCGTGATGATCCAATCGAGCTATGCTGGCTGGAACAATCGTTCCTCAAGGTCCCAACATGCCAGACAAGTCGGTTGAAGAGCAATAAGACTAAAAGCAGCAATCCCAAGGTCCGAAGGCGAAGTCGTACTGCCGACTGTACAGAAGTGTGACGGCAGTATGGTGTTTCTTTCAGACAACCAGCATAACAGCGATGCTACCTTCCCACAAAGAGGGGTGGAGTTAGAAAAGGTCGACCCTAAAAATGCACACCTTGCCTTATCCCACGGATTTCCGTCTCCGGCGGTAAGGTTACATAATAAATATGTATCTTAATGATTGAACCGTATGAAACAGAAATAATCGATTTTATTTAATCAATCTTTAACTTCTGCATATGAATTTATTTTGGTGGAAAATTGAATTCACTGAAATCTCTCTTGATAAATGAACAATCCTGATATCATACAGGATTAAACCTTCTTAGAAAAATACTGATCAAGAATAAGGTATTCATCGAGACCTTTGACACGAATATATAAAGCTTACAAATCTATAATCATTGATAACCTCAGAACCGAAGAAAACGATTCACATAGATATTGATTTCTGCAATAAAAAAGTGGTCATTGCGAAGAGCATTTCCAACAATAACGACCTTGAAATCAAGGTTGTCCAGCCAATTTATTCCCAACAATTTACCCAATCCCATATAGTTCTATCCATTTGATCAAAATCTCAAATATAGAACATTTGTTATAACATAAATAAATATAAGCTTCTTGGGAATAATACTCAACTAACGAGATTGATTCAATCAATTCGATTATATTAAAGATAATATTTATCAGATAGTGAATAATGTGTATAACCTATGTTATACCCTAGGGAAGACGTAAGTACAGGTAACTTCCAGGACCTATTAATGGACTATTATTCTATATTCTTATGGCTTAACTATTCAGTGATTAGATTGTATGTATCAATATTCATCTTATTATAAGCTTCATTTTGACCTATGCATTATTAGTATTATACGATTTACTGTTCCTAAATTATATTCAGTTTATTGATTATTGTATCCCACATTCACTGTCACATTTGGCATGATCTTGTACAAATATTATTTTGTATTTTATAGTGTGATGTGGTCTGTCTGTGTGGTATATAAACCGAGTATGTTTGAAATAAATGATTCGCAAAGCAGAAGCTGTAATTGGTGTTCTAGACTCAATTGGAAGGACTAGGCGGATAAAGGACGCTAGACTATTCATACCAGTTGAATGTCATTGATTTATCAAATTGTTAAGATCGGAAAAGTCGTATTTCCATTGGTGAATAATTCACATGATAAAAAACCGGACAAAGAATCAATAGTAAGTTGTCATACATCTATCTTTTTATAAAGTCATACGAACGTCAAGACAGTTAAGTTGCAAACTATCAATCAATTGTCTCAATCTTAACAATTCCTTCTGCAAATATCAGTCCATAGTCAGTTGCGTTTCTTTTCGTTCTTTCCTTATCGGTCTTCTACTGAAATACATTCAATGCCCGACCTTCGTTACATACTACTTATGTGGATATAGGTAAACCACACCATAGAATTAGGAGAAAAACAATCCATCATAATACGAAAGTAGAATTTCATTTTTTCGATGATGTGCTGGAAATTGGTAATGGAATGGCTGCTTGCATACTGGCTAGTCCCTCACAACAACCAACCTGTTTGCTGTTACACAATAAATCAATCGTTGCTCCAATCAAACAAGTTAAGATGGGCAAAGTTTTAAAAAAGAGCTTCCCCAATTTCTGCTATGAAGTTACTTTTCCATACAGATTTGATGACTGTGTTATATTATATTAGGAATACTGAGTGTCGACACAGTACTTTCATAGGTAGTCGCCAAACTGTAGTGCATCATTATACGGCAATTGAGAAGTGGAGTTATAGTAGGTCTGTATACAACCCAGAGGACTGGACTTCGAGAGGTTTACGGAATGCACTTTATCTTGATACCTAGTTCGAATTTTCTATCCTATTGAATGGAGACGATTCAAAGAAGACTACCGAATCTCCGGAACCCGTACCTAAGAATACTGAGTTTGAAGTACCTCTTCTACACTTATACAATTTGAAATGTTATTACAAAGACGTTATTCGTCAATGTCGTCTTTTTGGTCTAGCTGAACTCGGAAGGGAGTTACTACAAAAACTAACGACATATATACGCATTAGGGTTCGTTTTTAAAAAAAATACTAACATGATAATAAATAAGATTGTTGATTTGATATGTTATTTCTGTAAATAATGATGTATAGAATTAAAGACTCAGGACTCAGTAGCTAAGTGGATAACATGATAGCATTTGATGGGAACGGTACTGGGTTCGAGTCCCAAAGTGAACATCAACTCTGAGATGCAGGCACATCCATCTGACGAGTCTCAAATGGGACGAAATGCACATCCTGAATTCCACTGTTAGCCACTATCCATCCTTCCTTATGAAGCTT
>NC_031500.1:1177346-1190862 GCF_000237925.1 Schistosoma mansoni
TAAATTCTTATGGCTTAACTATTCAGTGATTAGATTGTATGTATCAATATTCATCTTATTATAAGCTTCATTTTGACCTATGCATTATTAGTATTATACGATTTACTGTTCCTAAATTATATTCAGTTTATTGATTATTGTATCCCACGCTCACAGCTACATTTGGCTTGATCTTGTACAAATATTATTTTGTATTTTATAGTGTGATGCGGTCTGTCTGTGTGGTATATAAACCGAGTATGCTTGAAATAAATGATTCGCAAAGCAGAAGCTGTAATTGGTGTTCTAGACTCAATTGGAAGGACTAGGCGGATAAAGGACCAATAAGGACGCTAGACTACTCATACCAGTTGAATGTCATTGACTTATCACATTGTTAAGATCGGAAAAGTCGTATTTCCATTGATGAATAATTCACATGATAAAAAACCGGACATAGAATCAATAGCAAGTTGTTACACATCTATCTTTTTATAAAGTCTTACGAACATCAAGACAGTCCTACCGTATGGAGCTGAAACGTGGAGAACTACTACGGCCATCATCAGGAAGGTACAAGTATTTATAAACAGATGTCTACGCAAAATACTCAACACCCACTGGCCGAATACTATTAGCAACAACGTTTTATGTGAGAGCACGAACCAGCTTCCAGCTGAAGAGTAAATAAGAAAAACACGTTGGAAGTGGATAGAACATACATTAAGGAAATTACCAATGTGCATTACAAGGCAATCCCTAATTTGGAATCCGGAAGGGAAGCGGAAAAGATGAAGGCCAAAGAACACATTACTTCGGGAAATAGAAACAGATATGAAAAGGATGAATAACAACTGGAAAGAACTGGAAAGGATTACTCAGGACAGGGTTGGATGCAGAATGCTAGTGTGCGGCCTATGCTCCTCGACGAGGGGTATGAGGCGTAAGTAAGTAAGTAATAACAAATTAGCGACAGCTTTGGCCAAGACATAAAAACCTATTCTATTCGATCAAGAAAACAACTAGTTATCTCTAATAAACAATTTTTTTTCCCATTGACCAAAAAGTGAAAAAACAAACAAACCGGGATATAAAACAATATGCACAAAATTTATATATTTATAACTTACAAGAATTTATTATCATTTTTTTTTTTAATTTTCATATTCATTCACAATTACAATGTCATGGAAACAATAATAATAATAATAATCATTATTATTATTATTATTATTATTACTCCTAGTCCTCGTAACAACAATAGCACAGTGTACAAAAAAAAAAAATGGAACAACAATCATTACATAATCAATATATAACTAGGTAATATAAAGAAAGAAAAAAAAGGAAAAAAAAATTCACCTAGAAATTGAATAATACCTATTTAAGTATTGAAAAATTACTAAGAACCGGCTAATTGTTTGTTTATTTAATAAACGATTATAGAAAACCATCAAAAAACAAAACAAAACACATTCACATAGTCAATTATTTATAAATTGATGAATTATTTGAGAGAAAAAAAATATAAATTGCCTATAATACATACACATAAATAGATAGAAATAAATAGAATAAAGAAGGAACACAAAACAAAGAAAATAGAGAGATAAAAATTCAATATTATTAATAGGAAAGAATATAAGTGATGGTGGTGATGTTAGGGTTGGGGGGGGGGTGTTTTACATCATATAATGTGCTATAATTGATGTGAAATGCTCTAGAAAGAAAGTTGGTAATAAAAACAAATACAATAAAGATTATACTAATTACCTAGATGAATAATAATAATAATAATAATAATATATCCCTTCAGTAAATTTAATGCATAGTAACAGAGAATGAGATAGACATACTTTAAAAAAGGATGGAGGGGGTGGATTGATTTAAAAGAAGAAAGCAAAAAAAGAAACAAACTTAGAGGAAGAAGAGGAGGAATTGAGTAGTAATTTGTGTTACAGAAGAGAAAAAGAAAAATGCAATATATTTTCTTAGAAAACTTAGTTTTTCTGGGTATATGGGCGTGTGTGAGTTCAAGGAATCAGCTTTTCTCTTCTCATTTTGTATTATAACATGAGAAAAAAACACTAGTAAAAGTCATAATAGTAATAGTAATACCTAACCATCATTACTAAATAGGAAATAATTATAAATATATTGAACCTATAATATATATATATTCATCACACATTCAGTGAATGGTAAATAGAATAAGCAAGCAATACACAAAACCATTTATCAATTTTATATATATTTAAAAAAAATCTTATTAGCAAAAGGAACAAAAAACAGAACAAATACAATAACAACAAGAACACAATCATAGGAGAAAATGAAATGGTGATGATAAAGAAACACTAAGAATGAAAAGCTGCCAATGTCACCCAGTTCATTATATTATCGTCATAACTATCCTATAGACATACCATTATACAAAATAGAAAAACAGAGAATAACCTAAACCCACCTGAGGTTTACAAACATAAACATAATAAGAATATTAATAATACTAAAATTGAGAAAACACCTAAATATGGTAATGTATAATAATATAATGGATTATTAAAAGTGTACATTTTGATGAATTGCAAATATCTTCTCAAAATCCTGACACATTCATTCACCAATGATCAAGAAAAAGAAAAAGAGAGAAAAAACAGACAATACAAATGAAACAATTAGAAAATGTATTAAAAGAAATTATACAAATATATATGTAAAACAGAATGGGGTTTTGTGGATATTGTAGTTGTATTTATGAATCGATTTAAGCTAGAGGACCTGAAAGCACTGAACATAGTGGTGGATGCCAACTCAGTGTTCTACAGGTTAGGCGTTCTCGCACAAAACCGAAGGTCGTGGGTAGGAGTCCTGTGTGAATGAGCACCACTGAGGAGTTCCATACTAGGACGAAATGGCAGTCTAGTGTTTACAGGTTTTCAATGGTGGTCTGGCTTAAATCGACTCATGAATTCATCTCTCTCTCTCTCTATATATATATATATATATATATATATATCCCCAACACTTTTTTTATTTCATGGATTCACTCTCTTCTATTAAACGAGATTCTTAGTATGTTCTTTTTCATACGGTTATATATGTTATACTATTCATTGAACTCCTTATATATACGTGTTGCTAAATTCACCATGCTCGGCTAATGCTTTGCATAACTTGTACAGCTGAATACGTATGATGGATCCCAAATTAGTTGTAATTGACTAGGATTATTATCCAATGTTTTGAATAAGTTTTTCATCCAAAAATTCAGTTGACACTACTATGGGTGAGTTACTTAAAAATTCCTGTAATCGAGGTTTCGTTTCATACTTTTTGATTTAGGTTCGAGTCCCAAAAGGTTCATCAATCCCCTTGAGATATAAAGTACTCCATCCTGATGAGTACCAACTAGTATGAAACTTAGGTCTAACACGGTCCCGAAATGCCCTGGTACGACCGAAAGTGGAGAGAGTCCGCTCTTCCACTCTAAATGCTCTCATATGGTCACGCGTATATAGCCTCTGTCAGGAAAGTCCTACACACTGCCTTCTCGTGGCATTACTGTTGTTTACGAAATTGAGAGGACGAAAAGTGAATGCCAGGCACTTTAACCGGGTTGGTGGACATGGAAATTTTGGCTACGGGAGTTGGAAAATTCTGATTCCAAACCAATGGTGCATATGAGCTGGCTCCAATATCCTGAGCGATCAAATGGCGTATGAATCAATCGTTGATCACCGGCTACCATGGGACTGCATCTCCTCACGATGCTCCATTGCCTTGTGGATCAGACCATTAGGTCAAAGGTCCCGGGTTTGGGCACCTGGGCAGTATCACACCCCTCACACAAATCAAATGAGATTTGTGCGGGGCATATATATCTGGTGCACCCTTGTACCAATATATATGTGTTTAAGTAATATAAAATGGTAATAATAATAGGTCTAACACAGTTTCCTGTGACCGACTTTTAATCAATTAATATACTATCAAAGTCCGAGTGAGTACAATTTAGTGTAGTGCTGTATGTTATTGTTTCAAAAAGTTAATCACAATGCCAAATGAGATTTTAAGTATTCTATACAAAGAACTTTTTTTTAATAAAAAAAAACGAAACTTACATCTGACAATGACATTCTATTAGTAACATGTGCATATTTACAAAATATTAAATTAGAAAAATCCGTATGTAAATTAATTAATTGTGATGTTGGCCAACCATCCGTTTGTAAAACTATTTCATTAAGAAAATGATTTAATTTTTTTAAATCTACTTGAATTGTTGTACAATTAGGATTATTATTAATAGCAGTTGTTGTAGTACTAGTAATAGTAGTAGTAGTAGTAGGATGAGGAGGAGGAGGAGGAGTATTCACAGTAATATTAAGAGTAGGTGATGGTGTTTGATTAAATGATTGTAAATCGTGACATTTTGGACTGGAACGTAGTCGATTACATGAATCTTCTGAAGGTGATGATTTGAATATATCTGATGCTAAAAAAAAATAAACAAATAAATCGATAAATTTATGAACGGAAAAAAAAATCTTGGAAAAATCCAGTTGTTCAAACTATCACGAATGTATAATACACAATACTTATATGTCAGCTACAACGTAGGACCAGGCACACATATGTGCATCTGTCCAAGTTGTCATACCTCATTACCACAACAAGATGAACACCAAATTCATAAAAGTAGTTAATTTAATGGTGGTAATATATAAAAGAAAGGTTATATACAAGGATATAGTATAGGAAGGAAGAACGTTATGAAGCAATTTTAATCTTAAGGTTTAGGGGAAGATAAAGAGTGTATACACCTACGCCATTATGATTGATTCTGAACCATGTCACACACAGTCTCCAACCATTGGTTACGATAGTAACGCGGACCCCAATCAAGTAGTCTGTATCTATTAACGTGGCTCGGACTAGAAGTTAGTGACTTCAAGGACTGATGCCACGTTTTGGTTTGGCCGCCCCTAACTTTCTTCCAACCATCGCCAATACTAGTCAGCATAGCGCGTCGTGGTATGAGATGGAATGGGTAATCAATCACATGTTTCTTCAGCTCCGACTATGACCTATGCTAATAATCTTATTGGATAATTTGCTCGTTCAGTGGACCAATTAGAATGGAGCGTTCAATCGTTTCTTTAATATGATTGGTTAAAAACAGATACATGAAAAGTCAGTTTTATCATTGAATGACTTCATCATGTCTAAGACCTCAAGTGGGAAGTTGTCATGGTTTAATACATAAATGCCTGTGTTATATAACCAGTATTCACACTAAAGTGGTATAACATAAAATGATAACATCTACGCTGTTTTTCAAATACGTTCGACTGTCAATAAACTGTACGAGATGTGGAAGTGATGTGTGGGCAAGAATGACAATGATCGGTTGTTTTGCTGAGTCAGACATGTAGATAGTGTGACAGGTGTTATATATATTCCCCTATCCTGATTATTATGTATTGACTGTTCCTTGTTGTTGGATTGTGTCGGATTTCGGGTGTGTGGAAATATATTGACGTTCTAGTCAGGCTAATCTCGTGTTCTTGATTTGAGTTGTGTTGAAGTCCTGTAGAATAGACGACATTGGGTGGGAAATCTAGTGTATATATTCGTCTAAGGGTAAATTAACGTCCCACATACGTGTAAAAAGTAAAAGGACTGTTATAAAAACAAACCCTAACGTTATAACAAGTATCCTACCGTTTATAACAGGAAGTTAATAAAAATGATATTCATAAAAAATATCTAAGCGAATGGAGAGAGGTTAATGTTTCAAGATAATGTAGGTAATCATATGGTTACGTTTCTATCGTAAAATACACAGTCGATAATATTTACATGGCTTTTCTTAAATTGAATTTTGAATAGACTTTTAGGAATAAGGACGATTATTAACCATCCCTTAACTCCAAGAAACTAGGTTTCAGAAAAAAAAGATGATTCAGAAAGGGGTTTTGTGGAGATTTCAGTATTTTCACAGTTGAAATCATGAGTCAATTGAAGCTAGACCACCATGGAAAAGCTGGAAGCATTGGACTGAAATCTCCACAAAACCCCTTCTGATTATAATCATATGCTCACTAGTGACTGACTTCATGAGATATTTCCTAGAATTCTAGTGAGAAGCAGTGACCAGTGGAGTTCAACCACGTCTGTTGTGAGATAACAACTCACTGAAAACAATAGGTGAGTGGTTGATCCAACTTCGTGGATTGGTTGAAGTTAGACATTAACATCATTGGATGCTGGCTCAGTGGTCTATCGGTTAAGTGCTCTGGCGCGAGACTGGTAGGTCCTGGGTTCGAATCTCGCGAGTACGGGATCGTGGATGCGCACTGCTGAGGAGTCCCACAATAGGACGAAACGGCCGTTCAGTGCTTCCATAATGGTCTAGCTTCAGTGGACTCATGATTTCAACTATGAAAAAAGAGGAGCGATAAACTCTTACCGATCATCGTGTCTAATTTAATTAAACTTTCATAGTTATACATGAACATCTCCTTGGTTCCAGGTGAACTGATCTATTCTGTAACAAGTGATTAATAGTGACCATAATAATAATAATAATAATAATAAAGTACTTAGTAAAACATACATTGTCCATTCAATGTTAATTGATATGAATCATATTCATTTTCTTCAAATGATTTTATTAAAGCAGGCTGTTAAATTGAATAAGAAAAGAAAAAACCAGAATATACAAATGAACAAACATAACAAGCATATGGAGAAATGTCCACAAAAAACAAAAGGCTTATAGTCAATAATGGGAAATTGTATATGTTAACTACCACCAGAGGTTCGAATCTCGCGAGTGCGGGATCGTGGATGCGCACTGCTGAGGACTCCCATAATAGGACGAAACGGCCGTCCAGGTTTTTCATGGTGGTCTAGCTTCAATTGACTCATGATTTCAACTATGAGAATTCATAATGCGCATCTATTTTTTTCATGTATAGGACTCGTCAGTTAGGTGTACCTACATATTAATTCCAGTATGTTGAAACTAGATTCCAGTATCTTTTGATCCAAGTACCAAAATGACATCTACTGGACTATGAACTTGTTCAATAGGTATGATATTTACATCATGTTATTGATATACTCAGGGATGAATTTTCTATCAGTCATTGTTTTTAATGATATTTTAGATGTAAAAACGAGCATTACTCTCCGATTTCTCAAAATTTGAAGTGGTTGTTGGGATTCTCCACAGTGATGACGTAATAGACCTATAATGATTGGAACACTCGTCCCTTTGGGTCTTATGATGCCAAGTGAGTAGGATGGAGGACGGTAAGAATAAAAGAATCAAACCTAAGGTTCAAGAAAGTGACAGCAGTAAGGTGTCACCCTCAAATAATGAGCATCTTGAATGATGATGCTTTCTAATAACCAATGGAGAAGGTTAGTCTTAAAAACATTACACTTTGCCTTGTCCTACATATTTCTGTCTCTAGTGGTAAGTTCTCAGTCACTAAGACTACCACTAAGCTGAATTCCTTCCCAGGTACATGCAGAAGTATCGCTCCACGGTGAGAGTAACTAGAAAATAACAACCGCCTATATACTTTCAATAGCACTGGCCATCAATTTGTTTACTGGAATAAACAGTATGTATCAAGGACAAGTATTTGTACTTTGTAAGTAAGTAGCCTACATAGCACTGATCGTTACAATTTTTTATGATCAATAAATTTTGAACGGGAAATTAGTGGCAACTAATAAACAGACATGAGTTAGTACAATTTATCATGCCAATGTTTGAAGCGGTTATTTATAATGTGATAACATAAACTAATGGACAATGATGGGAAAATTTAAGATGTCTACAATTGGCTGGGAACATATAATATAATGATTTGTTTAGCATTCGGAAAGTCATAAGATTAATTGTGATTCTTTCGTTTTACCACTATTAGAGTCAGTTAACATGAGCATCTCTATAAATCTCTTATTTGACCTAAAGGTCTGATCTACAAGGCAGTGGAGCATCGTGAGCAAATGCAGTCCCATGGTAGCCGGTGACCAACGATTGATTCATACGTCATTTGTTACCTTAGGATATTGGAGCCAGCCCATGTGCACCATGGGTTTGAAATGAGGGTTTTTCAACTCCCCTAGGTGAACTTTCTGTGTCCACCAACCCGGTTAAAGCACCGGACATTCATTTTCGTCCTCTCAATTTCGTAAACAACACCCTCGCCACGGGAAGGCATGTAATATATATATATATATGGAGAGAGAGAGAGAGAAGAAAAACTCAAAAGTTACAATTTATTTGTTAACTTACTCCAGGAGATGACCATACATCAACATCACAGTCTATTTCACTTGATTGTAACTTTGATGGACTTTTTAAAGAAGAATTAGGAGAAATTGTACGACGACGCCTGTTAGATGACTGTAATTGACGAATGTCACTGAGTTCCAGAATAGGTGATTCACCCTGGATGCAAAGGGGGATGAACAAATATTACGCCTGGAAACGTAGATAGAAGTACTTATCGAATACAGTAATTATCAGGACAGTAAATTTTCGGGTACCTTCGTTGTGCAGAATAGTCTGCTGACCTTACTGACAGAAGGGTTTATTATACCTATCATTTGATATCTCTTGAAATGACTGTTGTAGGTCCTTTTTAAGGAATTCGATAAGTAATTACTGATTCCGACGGTCTCAACGATTCATCTCGTTGAATTCACGAAGATTCTCTTGACAGACTGGCGGTGTCCAATTCAGATGACATGTATGTTGCGTGGAAAACACTACTGTATGACAGTCTATATGGTAGGGGCCCTGAAGTCTCAAGCCAGAGCTCATCATCGTCCAGAGATTGCGTATCGCCAGACATAAATAGAGCAGTGTTGAAGTTGGAAGATTATCTGAGGCGAATAGGATTCCCGGTGATCAGGGAACCACACATATCTAAAGGCAAAAGCTACGTGAAGCCTGATATATTAGTGTGTAGGCGAAGTGAGTTATGTGTTATAGATGTGATTGTTTGTAGTGATGAGAGATTGTAGGCGTCATATAGTGCTAAGATTGGGAAATATGATACAAGAGAGCTAAATGACAGATTTCGACAGGCTTTCCATTTAAGCACAGGCGCGGTGCGACATCTGCCCGTAGTGATAACATTACGCGGGATAATGGTTAAGCGTACGGACATGGGTCTGGTTAAACTGGATTTACCAAAGCTAACTGTGTCGTGTCTTCGAAAGAAAACTGTCATTAATTCATTGATGTGTTACGATGTCTATGTGGCGTTGTGAACTGCATGTGTTTAGTGATTGATTAACCATGACCTCTGTTAGAAACCAGTACACAAATAACCAAACATGCCGACCACGGTTCACAGGACGTACCTTGGGAGACCATGAAGTTTCGGATATATTATATCATGCAGCACAGTTTAAAATGTGCAGAAAAGGACCTAGAGGCGTTCAGTCTGAATCCTAGTAGCGAAACTATGGTTCACTAAGGATTTTATCGATCTTGAATTAGCCCCCTTGAGGCTAGTGCGATGGGGAGGCTCAGCTTGTGCCGAACCAATGACGTTCGAACTTGAGTATTTTAAGTAGACAGCTGTTTATAAGTGCTTGTACCTTTTTGATTATGGTTGTGGTAGTTCCCGAAGTTTCAGCTCTGTGCAATGGTACTGTCGAGTCGTTTATACTGAAATTTCTGATTTTTGTATTGGTTGTGGGAATACTGCCGTTGTATAGCCAATCCGTGCTTTTACATCTGAATCAGATACTTCTTGTTCATCAATAATGCTTCCCGAGCTTCTCCATCAGGTATGATTCAGTTGTGCTCGGTATGTCATATTTTAGGATTTCGTATTTTTCATTGTTCGTATTTTTCATTGTGAATCTTGAGACTTACTGCTTCAGAGGCTAATAGTGTACTGACTGTCTTCGTCTGACTTTATTGCTGTCATATGCGACGTCTAAATTATCTGAATGAATCCAACCTGCTGATTTTGAAGTTAAGAGTCATTTTGAAGTTAAGAGTCAATTGTGTCATTCATTCTGTCCAGTGACACTTTTGACAATTTTCCCTGGTACTGACTTGAAAATAAGACAAACTTACGGTCCAGGAGTGAAGCTATATTTTGGATTATCTTAAAGTGTCGGGATCATAAGGTAATTTTCTCATGAATAACTAATATCTCCATCAATACTATAAAGACCAACAAAAGGCAAGAAACGATTAAAAAAAATTTGCATACAACAGTTCCCTAAAAATATTAAATAAGTCAATTTATAAATTATTACATTTCCCAGTTTTCATGCCATTAGGATCAACTATCTCCACACTTACATGCAACCTCCGACTATAACGATTACCTTGTGGAAGAGGTAATGATGGCTTCTGTTGAGATGTTCGATCCGTCCCCTTGAGGTGTTGATGCTCTGATCCTTTGATTTTTGAATGACTCATCGAGGTCGAGGGGTTTTTAGTTAGTTGAGCATGAGACAAACGTGATGCACGTGCCTGATTTGCCTACAATCAATTGCAATTTAAATGAGTACATTAAATTCAGCACACACACACACGTAAGCGACAACTTTAAATAAAAGTAGACATAGCTACCAACCTATAAAGAAACAAATTGAATAGAAAATTTTAGTGTGCTTCAGTAAAAATCTATGTTACCAACATCTCAAAACATCACACGAGCCACTCAGATTAGTGGCTACATTGAAAATCCACCGACAGAATTCTATCAGCATTGAAGGGGATGAACAAACATGAGAATGTTCAGTAACCAATCATTTGTAAAACATCTCAAACCTTTCGTAGAGTAGTCAACGATCAAACAACTCATCAAAACGTGAAGCTGGATGACACGGGTTCAAATCTTACAGGGGACACTAAGCCCTCCTTAAGTGTTCCGGTATTTCTTACTAATGTGTCCCAAATACAGTACGACAACTAGATTGAGCAGGACATCCTGTCAACTAATCCTAACTACCTAATCGGCTGAAAACTACCAATAATGATGATGATTGCAATGTCGTGTGTGTATGTAGTGCAGACAGCAACAATAACAATTGTAATATACATACCTCTTCACATAATTCATTCAAATCAACAGGTTGTAATTCTTCTTCCATCCGTAAACATGCTTCATCCCAAAATTCCGATGCTCTAGAACGAATATCTCGACTTCGTGGTATATTTGGTGGATTATATTCCAATGCATTTTGATAGACTAATTCTATATCCTTGTAAAAGTATGCATACAAAAATAAAAGCCAAATAAAGCAAATCAGACTGTAATTAAATAACTTTTTATTATATTTGAAAGCGTAAGTCAATTGAAGCTACACCACCATGGAAAACCTGGAAGCACTGGACGGCCATTTCGTGGATCAGTTGAAGTCAGACATTAACACCGTTGGATGCCGGCTCAGTGACCTATCAGTTAAGTGCTCCGGCGCGAAGCTGGTAGGTCCTGGATTCGAATATCGCGAGTGCGGGTTAGTGGATGCGCACTGCTGAGGAGTCCCATAATAGGACGAAACGGCCGTCCAGTTTTTCCAGGTTTACCATGGTGGTGTAGCTTCACTTGACCCATGCTTTCAACTATGAAAATACTAAATCTCCACAAAACCCCTTCTGATAATTTTTATTATATGCCATAGTGTAAGAATTATCTGCTAAATGACGTGTTATTGAGTTTGTACATTTAAACAAAAGATTGAGGATTCAAAATGATAGAATAAACGTAACAAATACATTAAAACTCATGTGACATAGACATAAATTTGTAACAGAGTGCACTATTTTACTCTGAGATAGCCAGAGTGTTATGATGGGGAGAATAAGTGAAAATGTGAAACTTTGGGGAGCAATCGTTTTTTTTCAGGTTGTGCAGAAACTATGTTAGCGAACTCATCGTAGCGATATCCTCCAATAAGTGTGTGCATAAAAGTGAGCGAACATTAACTTTCTTTTTTGTTTTCCCAATGTGTACGTTTCGGCACCTACACATAATTTGGTATATACAATTGAAGGTAACATAAGGTGAGTACTTATCCAAATTCGGTCTTAACGAGCACCCTGTTTGATATATTGAGACCAGTTTTGCTGCTGTATAATAGTTATCATGGAAATCATTAACCGAATAACCATTGGAAATCTGGAAGCACTAAATAACCGTTTCGACCTCGTATAGGACTCCTCAGCAGTGTGTATGTACGACTTCGTAATTAGGAATTGAACCTAAAACCTCCGGTGATATGAACGAACACTTGATCTCCAGACAACTAAATTGGTATTCAATCAGATACAAGTCTAACCTCAATTGAACCGTGGTACATGTACTGTTAAATCTGTTTTGCATTCTCTGTCCCTGTTCACTTCCCTTCGACTCTTTTGTGTATTGTTTGATACCACTTATTATTATTCAGTAAATAGTTGTATTCCTAGCGATTTCTGCGCCTATGTTGTAGCGTAAGTTTGTCGTGTAATATTGTGAAATATTTACATATACTTATCGCATTTATTGTATTTATCATTATCACCACTTGATCTCAATCACTGTAGCAGTTATTCACAATTTCGTCGACGATTAGTGACGACTGTGGTCACCGGCCACAACTCACAAGACAGTCGTTTGTTATATTTCACAGACAGAAGAACCAGAACACAGTTCTTAGTCGACACAGGGGTAGAGGTTAGTGTAGTACCACCTACTACACTCGAGAAAATGACACCTGACCCCAAACTGAAACTGAGAGCCGCGAATAGATCAGAGATCAAGACATACGGTAAAAGACAGTTACAATTGCATTTCGGTTCCAAATCCAACTTCTCGTGGAACTTCATCATAGTTAATGTTCTTGTTCCCATAATCCGTGTTGATTTGCTACAATCCCTTAAAATACTTGTAGACGTTAGAAACCGGAAACTAGTACTTGTGGATCACAGCAGTGAAATCAAAGGAATTCTATCTAATGAGACATCTATACATTTACTGGTGAAACCTCATTGCTAGAGTGAAAAACACATCATATCTCAATGATTGTAGCAGTTATTCACAATTTGTATTTGTTTAACCCTTATTTAAACGCAACAGTTTTCATATTGCTTGGTCTTATTTCAATTATTGTTTGTTGACAAACCGTTAACAAGTTTAGACACAGTCGACGGTTGTCATTTTGTACAACCGAAGACTTTTCATCTCAGACAAAAGGACGCGGTAAACACCATAGACACCTCATAAGTTGAGGTTAGTAACTAATTTTTGTAGATTACTCCATAAACAATCAATATTTTAGACAAATCGTTGTTTTGTGAACTTCCATTTTACACGTATCTCAATTGGGTGATTTCGACGCTTCGATAGATTTAACATCTACGATAAATAAGAATTTTCAACTTTTGATAAACAAAAACAAGAAAGAAGGGGTTTTGTGGAGATTTAGTATTTTCATAGTTGAAAGCATGGGTCAAGTGAAGCTGCACCACCATGGAAAACCTGGAAAAACTGGACGG
>NC_031500.1:1191062-1249468 GCF_000237925.1 Schistosoma mansoni
CCTATGTCAAAGTTTCATTTTCTAAGTTCACATTCAAGTCTATTGATTTCCTATGAGTAAGTCAGTTCTCAGACTTGAATTATGAATAGTAGAGTGCACGAACCCGAATATTCGACGTCCTCTAATCGTGTGAAACGGCTGTCCAATGTTGCAGGTTTTCCATGGTGATGTAGCTTCAATTGACTCATGCTTTCAACTATAAAAAACAAGAAACACTCAGAATTACCTTCATGAAATCAGTTACATTCGTATATTGATGTGAATCAATTTTATCACGTATAAGACCTAAATCAATTGGTTGTTTAATAACATCATAATAATCTGGTGCTTCATCTAATTGAACTGGTCTAGTGAATACGGCAAAACGACGAAAACTTGCTAAATGTGCAACAACTCTACGTAGAATTTGTCGAAGACGACGAAATAATTGCATTTCCCTAGATTCAATAATAGCTAATTCTTCAGGGGAAAGATTTACTGGATAATGATCTTTTTTGTACTTTCCTGAAACTTCATCATCATCTTTTTCAACAGCTGGTTGTGGAGTAGGTCTGTAACAAAGTAAAAAAATTAAAAAAAGGGAGGAAGGAAAAATAAGTCAATGTGTTGATGGATGAATAAATATTTATAATATTGGTAGATTGTATGCGACATAGTTTAAGCAAAATATTAAACTAAAGAGTTTTTATCGGCTCTCGGTGGTTGAATTGGGTTGGTTGTTGGAGGCTGTTCAAATTCCAACAAGGGTGTGAAAAGTGTATCAGGCTTTTACTAATGGAATTATTTGTTAAGATATTTTAGATACTCATATAGTTATCTATCATCACGTAGAGATGTGGTTTAATAGTTAGGCCAATCTGTTAGGCATTCCACTTCTGATTGACGTTACATACTACTTAAATCTGTCAACATTATTAGTATCCACCAATCGCCCCCTTCTTCAATTGTTCTGCTCGCCGTGCCAATTTCTTTCTTGTCGCAGTCTGCGCCACGCTCCCTGTCGATATGTCGAGTCCACTGGCGCGCTAACCTCCGTAGCTCTGTTGACGTCCCACATCTCGCCGTCGACAGACACTGTTACACCCAACACCACCCTGATAGAATACTGCGCTCAACTTATCCTTTATGCACCGAATAGCATCAACAAATGACTCCACTTCCGGCCCCAAAACGGCATCCACAGAACTTCACTTCAGTTCTCGTTCATTACACTTGGACTCAGATAACATATATTTAAACAAAAAACCGATACAATTATTCAAAGGCAGAGGAAAATTCCACATTATTTTATTTATTTAAACATAAATATTGATACAAAGGGACACCAGTAATACATGCGCCACACAAATCTCATTTGATTTGTGTGAGGGCTGTGATACTGCCCGGGTACCCAAACCGAAACAGGTGGTTTTCTTAGGCGGCCACACCCGGAGCCTTTGACCTAAAGGTCTGATCCACAAGGCAGTGGAGCATCGTGAGGAGATGCAGTCCCATGGTAGCCGGTGATCAACGATTGATTCATACAACATTTGTTCCCTCAGGATACTGGAACCCATGTGCACCATTGGTTTGGATTCAGGGTGAACCTTTCGTGTCCACCAACCCGGTTAAAGCGCCGGACATTCGCTTTTCGTCCTCTCACTTTCGTAAACAACACCCCCGCCACGAGAAGGCAGTGAGTAGGACTTCCCTGACAGAGGCTATATACGCGTCGCTTTGTGATAGCATTTCGAGAGAGAGATAGAGAGCAAACTCTCCTCACTCTCAGCCGAACAAAACAAAACCAAAGTATAATCAACTTACATTTGTATATCAGATAATTGTTGTATAGATTTATTATTACGTATATCTAATAATTCTATTAATGTTAATTGTGGCCATTTAATTATAACTGATGTAAAAAATAATAATCTATCTTCTTTATTAGGTAATTCTAAATGAATAAATTCTGTATGATTATGATTAAATATTTTATATAATATATGATTTATATGTAATGGATTACATAATAATGAATCATTATCTATATCTGTGTAATCTAATATAGAATGATGAGGATT
Organism: Schistosoma mansoni; assembly: GCF_000237925.1. Taxonomy (NCBI): domain Eukaryota; kingdom Metazoa; phylum Platyhelminthes; class Trematoda; order Strigeidida; family Schistosomatidae; genus Schistosoma; species Schistosoma mansoni. The sequence goes on from NC_031500.1 coordinate 1,193,123, forward strand.
ACTAGGATCATGAGTATGAGTAGTATTCCCTTTATTATTAGGAGGATTACAAGGATCATGAATATTAGTAGTATTATAAGTAGTATTCCCTTTATTATTATGATTATCTGTATTGATGAATGATGATTTCTGACATTCTGGTAATTGAATAGTAAATTGAAAGTTAATACGATTTAAATTATGATCATATGTATATTTCATTAAGTGTTCATTTGATCCAACAGTAGTAGTAGTAGTAGTAGTAGTAGTAGTACCATTATTATTATTATTATTGTCATTATTATTATTATGCATTGTAGTGGGGACAATTGAAGAAGGTGAAGATCTTAAATGCAATGAATGTGATGATGTTATACATTTATCAATGAGATTTATATCACTGGTAACTCCTCGACACTGTACATCTAAAATAAGAAATGAGTAAAGCATAAATAAGGTATGATATTTATATATTCCTATATAATGTATAATATCCATTTTTACTATCAGTTGTTATTTTATATAGTTGAAATCATGAGTCGATTGAAGACAGACCACCGTTGCTGCTACCTTGACGTGGTGGTCGGGCTTGCCTATCGTGACGAACCAATTGAGCTATACTGGTTGAAACAATTGTTACTCAGGGTTTTACCATGCCAGACAGGTCGGTTGAAGAGCGGTAAGACTAAAAGCAGCAAACCCAAGGTCCGAAGGCGAAGTCGTACTCCTGACTGTACAGAGATGTGACGGCAGTAAGGTGTTTCCTTCAGACAGCCAGCATAACAGCGATGCTGCCTTTCCACAAGGAGGGGTGGGGTTTGAAAAGGTCGACTCTAAAAATGCACACCTCGCCTTATCCCACGGATATCCGTCTCCGACGGTAAGGTCCTTTAAAGAACGGAGCTAACACAAAAACTACCCACAAAAATGTCGTGTGTGACCGACCTCAAGCAGTTGTCCCTTGGTCACCGCGGTCACGCTCTCAAGTCATTAAGACCACTTCTAACCCGATTTCCTTTTCAGGTACCTCTAGAAGAACCCTTCTACGGTGTGGGCAACCGGGAAGTGATAACTTCCCTCATACCTCTTACAGCACTCAATAAAAAACCATGGAAAACCTGAAAGTACTGGATAGCCGTTTCGTCCTATTGTAGGAGTCCTCATCAGTGCGCATCCACGATCCCGCATCGTGAGATTATAACTCAGGATCTGTCAGTCTCTCACGCGAGCGCTCAACCTCTAAACCACTAATCTGGCCGGCATCCAACGGTGTTAATGTCTAACTTCAACCAATCCACGAAATTGAGCAACTGTTTAATCAATGTCTTCAGTGAGTTGATATCTTCCAACAGACCTGGTTGAATTCCACTGGTAACTGCTTCCCACTAGAACGCCAGCACATACCTCATGGAACCAGTCACTAGCACTAATCGATTGGATCCCCATCAACAGTCGGTTATGTGCTGTTAGATTAGAAAGTTCCATCAAAGTGAGAAGAAATCGGCGTGAGAAACGGTGTCTTTTCGTCATCTCCGCCTATGCCCCGACAGATTGCAGCCCGGATGCAATCAAGGATGAGTTTTACCATCAGTTAACAGTTCTTCTCCAGAAAGCGCGTTCGACAGATATTGTAGTACTAGCCGGAGACTTGAATGCACAGGTCGGGCGTCTAGGCACAGAAGAGAGTCGTTTAGGTGGTCGATGGGGACTTGTTGGTCGCAGGACAGATAACGGGGACCGTTTGCTGCAACTGTGCACAGACCACAACCTGTTTCTGGCCAGCACTAACTTCCGGCACAGTCATCGCCGGTGTGCTACCTGGCGTCCTCCCTCTGCATCCCAAGCCTGGACTCAGATTGATCACATCGCGATCAGCTACCGCTGGCGTGGTTGTGTACAAGACTGCCGCTCCTTTTGGAGTACCTATCTGGAGTCTGATCATGCCCTGGTCTGCGCCAATCTCACCTTACTTTTTAGTGGCCGAAGGATTGACCACCACCAACGGATCGATGTTAGTAAACTGGCTGCAACTTCTGTTGCAAGTAAGTATCGAGCGGAGCTAGCTTCTAGGCTAGCTACCATCCCACCGAAAAGTATAGATGAGCATTGGTTACATCTTCACGACGCCATGAAAATGGCGAGTAAAGCCGCTTGCGGCTTCGCGAAACGTCCCGCTTACAAGCACTGGGTTACTTCTGGCTCCTTACAACTGATGGAAGCCCGTCGGTCTACTCCGGGTGACCGTGAGTATGACCACAAACGAAGGCTGTTGCGTAGTGAAATCGGGCAAAGCTTGCGTAAGGACCGAGAAGCCTGGTGGTCGGAGCGTGCTAATGAGATGGAAGCAGCAGCTGCATCTGGTAACTGCCGGAAGCTCTTCCAACTCATCCGAGCCACTGGCAGCAAGAAGTCTGGTGTGAGTGAAACAATCTACGAGGATGACGGGATGCCAATCACCAACATCTCTCGACGTCTTGGACGATGGGCTGAATTTTTCGAAGGGCAGTTCAACTGGCCTGCTGCTCCGGCAACATCGACCAGTTTGTCCTGCCCCCCATGGCCGGTGACGACTGATCCACCAAACGAGGCGGAAGTCCGTAAGGAACTCCAACTCTTGGAACGTTACAAATCACCGGGCCCAGATGACTTACCTCCGGCTCTTTTTAAAGATGGTGGTGACTTTCTGGCTAAGGAACTGACTGTGTTGTTTGCAAAGGTTTGGGAGGAAGAAAGTGTTCCAACATCATGGAATGAGTCGATAGTGGTCCCTATCTTTAAAAAGGGTTCACGTTGTTCCTGTAATAACTATCGGGGGATAAGTCTACTTCCGATTGCGTCCAAACTATTGGCTTCTGTCATTCTTCGTAGGTTGTTTAAAACCCGAGAACGATTGACTCGCGAGGAGCAGGCTGGTTTTCGTTCTGGTCGAGGATGCATTGATCACATCTTCACCCTCCGCCAAATGTTAGAACACCGTCATACTTATCGCAGGCCAACAATCGTGGTGTTTCTTGATATCAGGGCTGCCTTCGATTCGTTGGACAGGACTGTTCTCTGGGATTGTCTATTGAAGAAGGGTGTGCCTGAGAAATTCATTAACATCTTAAAGGCCCTGTATACGTACACCTCAGGCAGAGTGAGGGCATACAACCACCTTTCTCCCTTGTTTCATTCGAGCAGTGGGGTTAGGCAGGGTTGCCCGATCTCACCATTCCTCTTCAACTTTGCCATCGACGACATCCTGGAAACAGCTCTGATGGATGTAAGTAATGGCGGTGTGGATCTGCTGCCTGGAGAACGACTTCTCGACCTTGAGTATGCGGATGATATTGTCTTACTGTGCGATAATGCCCAAGGAATGCAATCCGCACTTAGTCAGTTGGCAATCAGTGTCCGCAGGTACGGCATGTGCTTTGCACCCTCCAAGTGCAAAGTACTCCTACAAGACTGGCAGGATTCTCATCCTGTACTCACCATGGATGGTGAGCAGATTGAAGTAGTTGAGAAGTTCGTGTATCTAGGTAGCTATATAAGTGTTGGTGGTGGCGTGAGTGATGAGATTGATGCACGTATAAGGAAAGCCAGAGCGGCTTATGCCAATCTGGGCCATCTTTGGCGCCTTCGTGATGTTAGTCTGGCTGTAAAAGGTCGGATCTACAACGCGTCGGTGAGAGCAGTTTTGGTCTATGCTTGTGAAACCTGACCTCTCCGAGTTGAGGATGTTAGACGTCTCTCTGTGTTCGATCATCGTTGTCTCCGAGGGATTGCTGACATTCAGTGGCAACACCATGTTAGTAATGCAGAGGTTCGGCATCGTGTGTTCGGGCGCAGAGACGATAATTCAATTGGTGTCACCATCTTGAAACACCGACTTCGGTGACTTGAACATGTTCTACAAATGTCGTTTCAGAGAATTCCACGTCGTGCATTATTTGCCGACTCTGGGACTGGTTGGAAAAAGCGGAGAGGTGGTCAGTGTATGACATGGTGTCGTGGCATGAAAGAGAGCTGCAAAGGGCTAGCTGCTGTTGGTCCTTCATGACTCCCCAGCTGGGGTCCGAGAGATGGTGCAACACAGTGGCTAGAGACGTTATCGGATATGGCTCAGAATAGAAGCCAGTGGCGATCCTGCTGCAACCTTCTTTTACTTTCTACATAAAGAGTGGTTCTAACTTTCTTAACTGAAAGAGTCTTCTGGTTGTACATTTTAGTCCGCCTTATCTTTTCATCCCTTCTCTTCCTACTTTCATTATTTTGTGTGGCGCATATGTATCTGGTGCCCTTTTGTACCAATATATATGTGTTTAAATAAATAAATAATAAATAAATAAATACTTCATTAGTACAGTGTGATTAAACTGTCGAGGGTGGTAGAGGTATTACCAGAATTAGTTATAATAGAGAAGATTAGGTAATCAAAATACGATTCAAGAAGAAAATATGGATTAGTGGAATAAAAAGAAATTTATAAGGTAATTTAAAAACTTAGTCCGCCTTATCTTTTCATCCCTTCTCTTCTTACTTTCATTATTTTGTGTGGCGCATATGTATCTGGTGCCCTTTTGTACCAATATATATGTGTTTAAATAAATAAATAAATAAACATTCAAGGTCTCTAACTATCGATTGCTATCAACTCGCGGATCTCAACCAGGTAGTTTACACCTACCAACATGGCTCAGTTCGCTTGTCAGCGACTTCATGGATTTGTGTCACGTTTTGATCTGGCCGCCCCTAGCTTTCTTCCAACCTACTCCTACACCATAAAACATCGCACGTCGGGGCAGTTGGTGGTTGAACATACGTGTCCCAGCCATCTCAAATGATAAAGTTTCACTACATCATCAATCAATTTGCCATCCTTACCTAGTACCATCCTCGTCAATGAATTAACTCATAAAAAAAGGGATTTATTTTCAATAAATAAAAAAAATGTTTTAGAGACAATCATTACCATTTGATTTTCCAATTAAATTAGGAAATATTGATACACAATGATCATGTGTTGTATTCGTATTCGTATTATTATTATAATTATTACTATTATTATTAGTAGTAGTAGTAGTAGCAGTATTACACTGTTTTATAGGTGAATTACATTTCTCCATATTAATAGGTGGAACAATTCTAGGAGGGAAACAACTTGAATATTGTTGTTGTGATTGTGTACATGTTCCAATAAGAATTAATCGACGTGAATGTTTCATAGTAGCATAATGTAATCGATTATTATTGTTGTTGTTGTTTAAAGATCCTTCCAAAGGATCAGAATTAATCAATGTTAAAGGAATATAATTTAATTCACCATTAATTTCATCTATTAATGCATTTAATCTATCAATAAGATAAGTAGTAGTTAATTGTGGTAAACTTTGAAAAAGTATATCAATCGATGGTATATAAACAATAACAATTCCATTGATGGATTGACATTTCATATTAAATGTTGTTATAGATGTATTATTTAATATACGTCGTATAGATGTGATAATTTGTGCAATAGCTGCTTCTGGACATATTCCAAGACTTGTAGGAAATGCATATAGATTAGCTAAATTTAATGTGAATACCTTAGTTTTTAAATAAGAAGAAGAAATAGGAGGAGGAGAAAAGATAGTAAAAAGTGATGTATAGGGAGAAAAACAAATACATACAACTACACTATATATATATATATATATATATATATATATATATATATATATATGGTAAACAACTTAAGACGTGAACAACACTTTGAATTATCAATGTAACATGAAGAAAATGACCTGAATAGCTTGGTGATAATCAGTTAGTCAGCTACAACATAGGACCAGGCACATATGTTCATCGGTCCAAGTTGCCATACCTCATTACCACAACAAGATCAAGAAAGAAATGTATAAATCAATTTTAATCCCACGGTTCAAAGCAAGACAAGGAGTGTATACACCTACGCCATTGTGATCGATTCTGAGTCATGTCACCTAGAGTCTCCAACCATTGGTTACGATAGTCACACGGACCGCAACCAGGTAGTCTGCATCTACCAACATGGCTCAGACTAGAAGTCAGTGACTTCAAGGACTGATGCCACGTTTTGGTTCGGCCGCCCCTAACTTTCTTCCATCCGTCTTCAACACTAGTCAGCATTACGTGTCATGCTAATCGGTGTTCAGGCATACGTAACACGTGGCCCAACCATCTCAATCGATGAAGATTCATGACCTCATCAACTAATACCCTGTGTCTAACCCCACTATTACTTACCTGGTGATCCCAGTAGATGCGAGCAATATTTCTAAGGCATCTGTGGTCAAATACTAGTAACTTGTGAGTATCTTCTACTCTTAATGCCCACGTTTCACAGCCGTAAAGTAGAACAGAGCGAACTGCTGAACAGTATACTCGTCCCTTACTTGATAGACAGATATGTCGACTTCGCCATAGGTGATGTAAGTTAACAAGAGCCAAACGAGCCTTTTGAATCCATGCAGAGATTTCGTCAGACACCAACCCATTAGGACTGATTGGATTTTCAAGGTAACTGAAGTTGTCGACGCGTTTGACTACTTCAGTCCCTATCCTTAGTTCAGGTGTTGACGCAGACCAGTCCTGGAGCAACAATTTACATTTAGAGGGAGAGAAACGAACCCCGAACATCCTTGCATTGTTACTCAGTGCTATCAAAAGACTCTTCATTCTTTCAGTCTTCAGAAAACAGGATTATGTCATCTGCGTATTCTAAGTCGATAAGTGAACCTGCGGATAGGAGATCGATTCCTGAAAATTCAGTTGACGAGAGAGTTATTTCCAGCGGTAGCTCTATGATGAAGTTAAACAAAAATGGAGATAGTGGACAGTCTTGCTTGACACCACTTGATGTTGTAAAATCAGATGACAGTTCTCCATAAGCGCTGACCCGACTGGTAGTGTCCGAGTAAAGAGCCTTCACAAGGTTTATGTACTTCTCAGGTACACCTTTCAATGACAGACACTGCCACAGAACCTCTCGGTCTACAGAGTCAAATGCTGATTTTAAGACAAGAAAAACTATCGCTGCCTAACGCCCATAAGCATGCTTGTGTTCTAAAACCTGATGAATAGTGAATATGTGGTCGATGCAGCCACGACCAGGTCTGAAGTCAACCTAATTTCTTGTGTTTAACGTTCACGAGTCTTAGTTAGGCGCCTCATAATTATTGAGGCTAGCATTTTAGATGCTATATTAGTCAAACTGATCTCTCTATGGCTATTACAGGTTGATTTTGACCCCTTCTTATATATTGGGACAATCAGTGATTGTGACCAGTAAGATGGGATCACGTGCAACTCCCCAGACTTTAGCTAAAACATTGGTCAACCTAATCGCTAAAATTGGACGACCATATTTAAAGGCATCTGGAACCAATCCATCTGGACCAGCTGCTCTTCCTTGTTTTAGCAAACACTAATTTTAAGCATAAGGAGACATGGTCTTACATGACGATCACTTGCACCAAACCAACAATGGACTCAAATAGACCATATTGCCATCAGTCATCAATGGAGAAGCTCGATAGAAGACTTTCGCTCGTTCTGAAATACATGTTTAGACTCTAATCATGCTCTAATACGAGCACACATTTGCTTGCGCCTTAACCGATGCAGAAAAACCACATTAAGAAGACCCATTAGAGGTGAACTTAATGAAGAGAAAGCCAAAAGCAGATTCCAAGAACACACTTTGTGATATGGCTCAGAATCTATTACAATGGCGTAGGTGTAAACACTCTTTATCTTCCCTTAAACCATGAGATTTAAATTGCTTCATATGTTTCTTCTTGTACTATATCCTTATATATAACCTTTCTTTTATATATTACCACCATTAAATTAACTACTATGAATTTGGTGTTCATCATGTTGTGGTAATGAGGTATGACAACTTGGACCGATGCACGTATGCGCCTGGTCCTACGTTGTAGCTGACTGACTGGGAGGTGTTCATGTACACGAAAAATGTACATTTTTCTAGAAATTCAACTATGAACTAAACGAGGTATTCATTCTACATCATTCATCTCTTAGCTTCAGTATCATTATTAAACGCATAGAAAACAATATACAAATGATTGTCACTTACATTTAATGCTTCTAATTTATGCCATACAGCATTCATAATAATCTCTGATATATTACCATGAATAAATAATTTCGATTTGATAATACATGATGAAACATTATCATATACATTGCCTGTTGATGGTGATGATAATATGGATGGTTCTTTATTATTATTACTCAAAGAATCGAATCTTCTGGAATTTGTCAATAATAATATTCGGGTTATATAATTTACAATTTTATTTACATGACGTGATAATAATTTATCTAATATTGGTGATAATGGTGTACGTATTGTAGCAGCCAATGCATTTGTTGATGGTGTTAAATTAGAAGTTGATATATCATTATCAAAACGTTCACTTGATGCATGAACAATTTGTAATGCTTCAAACCAATCAGAATGAGAGACCTTTTGAAAATAAACAGAACAAAAAAAAGATAAAAAAAAAAAAGGAAAGGAAGAATAAATAATACGGCGAGACTATAATTTATGGATGACCTTTGAACGAATATTAAGTGACCTTGAGAAATGTTAGCCAATCAGTAAACAGTCAGCATAGAGTAAAAATACATTATACAAAACCAAATAATTAAAGTGGATAAACTTCTTTTACATGGTCCATAAACTTGTCAAGGTTAGAAAAAGGTTCAAAGGTTCAAAAATTGTAATGCATTAGGTAGAGGAACTCATCCATATGGCTCCATAATAGTCGGTCTCTGGAGCCATGATAAGGTCATAAAAACTCCCACAGCCTCGACCACATAGCTTCAATATTGTTTGTTTGTACTCCGGTTGTGTAAGTTTATCATTTTTATTATAGATATCTCCCTACAATACTCATACTACTGCACAGCCGAAGCTTTAGTAACATCTGCGATTATTGCAGCCAATGTTACTGGTGCTTTTATTACACAGCTGGCGATAATCATTATAATATGCCTTAGTCTCAATCTGGATCGAGCAATAAGGGTTCTTATTCTAGCAAATGTCTTCCTTTAATATATATTACATCGAAGGACAACATCACGGTAGTCTGCACAAGGTCTACAAGTCATTTAATACTCGTAATTACAAATACAGGAACTTCTTAGTAGTTTCATTTGTTGTAGCCGCTTAATTGTCAAGTCTTCTCTAAAATTTTCTGTAAACCGACCGTACATAAGCATCAGGTACTGAAATAGACGCCGTGACCTTGAAATTCCTCAAACGCTTCTGATTAGCTCATCCATAAATTATAGTCTCGCCAATAATACAAATGAAAAGTCGAATAACTCAATAAAGTCATCTTTGAATCATGATCATTGAGAAATTCTTAAGCTGTTCGCTTGGGGAACTTCAGTCATGATTAATTGAGTTCAAAATATACTTCGAACTAACATTGTATCATCGTGGGAAACAAGATACTTACATATAGAAACATAGTAATTCATTCATCGACCAAAAAAGAAAGAACAACTTACCACTAAATATTTATGTTCCAAAGCTAATTTCACTTGACTACTATAAACTTGAGGATAACATCGACGTAGACAGCATAAACATGCTTCTGTAGTTAATGCTTTAAGATCAGCACCGGAGAAATTGATTGTTACTGCAGCAATTTGATCAAGTAACTTATTGAAAAAGAAAAAAATAAGAAGTAAAAAGAAACAAACAAATGAACAAAAGCAATGTATGGAATTTGAGCAGAACTTAATTATACTGTGGAGGCCCTAAAACGAACAGAAATGATCAGAGTGAAAATGGCGATTGTTAGTGTGAAGAAAGATTATTCAAACTGTAATCACATCTAGTCTGGACCCTCAAATTCCCTGGTACGGACGTAGGTGGGGAGAGTCCGCTCTCCCTCTCGAAATGCTCTCACATGGCCACGCGTATACAGTCACTGACAGAGAAGTCCTACTCACTGCCTTCTCGTGGTGGAAGTGTTGCTTGCAAAATTGAGAGGACGAAAAGCGAATGTCCGGATTCGTGGATGTAGAGAATCCATCTAGGGGAGTTGGGAAACCTTGATTCCAAACCAATGTTGCATATGAGCTCCAAGATCCTGAGGGAATAAATAGCGTATGAACCAATCGTGGGTCATCGCCTACTATGGAGCTGCATCGCCTGATGTTGCTCCACTGCCTTGCGGACTAGACCTATAGGTGAGAGGTTCAGCCAGTGGCCTCCTAAGAAAACCACCTGCTTTAGTTTGGGCGCCCGAGTAGTATTCAAGCCCTCACACAAATCGAATGAAGTGTGGCGCTAATGTATTCGGTGCCTCTGTACCAATATTTATGTGTTTAAATAAATAAATCTAATCTGCCACTAGAAACCACTATTTTTTTTCATTAGATTTTGTATTTTGGTTAATTTTCATGAAGATATAGTGTCGTCGATCACTTATAGATTTCTAGATTATTAACAAATAGTATCATATGTAACTACGGGCAGCGAACGACGTGAGGAGATGTACACTTCAGAGATGAGGTTGAAGAAAGGAGTTTATTAGAGATAATACGTCTTTATGGAAAGAAAAGATCATGTTAAAATTCTATATCCCTTACGATTTTATCCTTCTTTGTGATACATAAGCTGGCTATACAACATGAATTTTGAGTTTTGGGGTACAGTTAGGGTTAAGCTATAACACCTTAAAATTCTAAAACTCTAGATTTTATGGAATTTTATTCTTTTTATTTTGAAATATGAAATTAGTTTACAACAGCTGTATTCTAACTGGCTGACAGCTGACCGGTTAATTTCAAGGCCACTTCTAGAATCGTTCTAGGCTATTAGTGTCAACTGTAATAAACAAAGATAAAATAGAAGCTGAACAACCAATAATCTAATATTTATACGTTATGGATTGATCTCAATTAGGGTAACATTGAGAATCAATGAATAGTGGACAGCTGTTTCGTCCTAGTATGGAGATCCTTCAGCAGAACGTATACATAACACAACCAGAAATCGAACCAGGGACCTTCAAAAATTGCGGCGATCATAACCTACTGTCTTAGTTGAGCAACACCTTGATTTCTTATGCATACAATCATTGCCTCCGTTCCATCCTATCTCACCTCTACTCAAAAAGTGAACTTACTAATGAATCTGGTTTTGGATCCCATTTTGCGGTGATCACATCGAGAATACGACGTCTAACTACTTCTGTTGGTAATGTAAATACGAATTCACGATCAAACCGTCCAGGACGTCGTAAGGCTGGATCAATAGCATCTGGTCTATTTGTTGCACCAATAATTACAACTTCAGCACGATTATCTAAACCATCCATTAAACTGAGAAGAGTGGAAACAATGCTGGAGTGAATTTGATCCTTATAAAAATAGGAGAGGAATCGAGACAGAAAAGTGTAAAAGAACATCAATTCTACTTCCAACAATCATAATAAACCTAGAAAAAAAAAAAGATTTTCTTAACTATTCAGTCATTAGCTAGTTTATGTTAAACTACTTAATGTCGTTTCTTGTGACATACATACCGGTCAACTAGAATATGAGCACCAGGAATAGCTTTTTATCAACCATGTATGTGTTAAGACTGTAATTAAGACCAACTCTATCGTGATGAATTGACAGATACCAACTGAAACGTGCTACTCTTACTTGATATATGTACATATATCATCATCATCAGATTTGACAACCATCGAGAACGAAATAAGTAAAACACGACTAAGTTATTCAAAGTGGCATTTTATGATGATAAAACATTTAGAATTTTTAGTATGAAGGGAAGGGATAACGAAGATTGGTGAATTTTATAGTTTACATAATTGACTGGGTTCTAGTTAGACAACCATTGAAAACCAGGAAGCACTGGACAGTTGTTTCACGCTAGTACAATAATTCTCAGTCGTATACGACCCTACATCAGAAATCGAAGCCAGGGCCTTTTAGGTTTCATGGTAAGTGCTTGATCTTCAGACCATTGAATCGCCACCTAATGGTTTAGATTTCCAATTTAACTCAGCTTGCGATCTTGCACAGGCATCTTAGTGCCTTACATGCGATAAAGTTAAAGTCAACTAGTCACAAATTTTCAGAGAAACTCCGAAAACTTACTTACTTACTTACGCCTGTTACCCCTCGTCGAGGAGCATAGGCCGCTCACCAGCATTCTCCATCCAACTCCGTCCTGAGCCTTCCTTTCCAGTTCTTTCCAGTTAACATTCATCCTTTTCATATCGGCTTCTATTTCCCGGCGTAGTGAGTTCTTTGGCCTTCCTCTTTTCCGCTTCCCTTCCGGATTCCAAGTTAGGGATTGAGTCGTGATGCACATTGGTGATTTCCTTAATGTATGTACGATCCACTTCCAACGTCTTTTCCTAATTTCCTCTTCAGCTTGAAGCTGGTTCGTGCTCTCACATAAAACGTTGTTGCTAATAGTATTCGGCCAGTGGGTGTTGAGTATTTTGCGTAGACAACTATTTATAAATACTTGTACCTTCCTGATGATGGTCGTAGTAGTTCTCCACGTTTCAGCTCCATACAGTAGGACTGTCTTGACGTTCGTATTAAAGATTCTGACCTTGAAATTGGTTGAGAGTTGTTTTGAGTTCCATATGTTCTTCAGTTGTAAAAATGCTGCCCTTGCTTTGCCAATCCTTGCCTTTACATCTGTATCTGATCCTACTTTTATATCAACGATGCTTCCCAGGTACTTGAATGTTTCCACCTCTTCCAGAGTTTCGCCATCAAGTGTGATTGGGTTGGTGTTCTCCGTGTTGCATTTGAGAATCTTGCTTTTTCCTTTGTGAATGTGGAGGCCTATCGATGCGGAGGCTGCTGCTACATTTGCTGTCTTCATCTGCATTTGTTCGTGTGTATGAGAGAGGAGGGCTAGGTCATCTGCGAAGTCCAAATCATCTAATTGATTCTGAGCTGTCCATTGTATTCCGTATTTCCCGTCAGATGTCGAATTCTTCATAATCCAGTCAATCACTAGAAGGAAGAGGAATGGGGAGAGTAGACAGCCTTGTCTGACTCCGGTCCCTACTGGAAATGCATCTATCAGATGTCCTCCATGCATGACTTTGCACTGTAGTCAATCGCTAAACCCATGCCCAACCCTCCTTCTTTACCCGGGCCTGGGACCGAAAACTACTTCTAAAATTAATCACTAGCAAACAGAAAACTTTTATTGGTACAAAAGGCTTTTGAAAACTATTTGACTGTCAACAATCCATCTCTGCTTACCATGCTTGTGAATTAAGGCTATATCGAGGCAATACGCATAGTATGCACATATGCCAATAAGAGACTGACCAGTTGCAGTCCTAACACATCGATGGGAAGATTCAAACAAACAATACTAAATGAATGTCAACTGCTAAGTTTACAGATTCTTAAAGACCTATGGAAAATCAACTACGAACTTACTTGTTTTGAAGAACGAACAGGAGCTAAACCATCAATTTCATCGAAAAAAATTACAGAAGGACGCATTCGATATGCTTGATCAAATAATAATCTTAGTTGACGTTCAGATTCACCAACCCATTTAGATAAACAATCTGCTCCTTTACGCATAAAAAACGCAATAGGACGACAGTGTTTAACGGTGGTAGTAGTAGTAGTAGTAGTACTATTATTGCTACCTTGAGCTAAACGACTGCATTCATTTGCAAGAGCTCTGGCTAACAGTGTTTTACCGGTACCTAAGGAAAAGTATAGTTTAAAAATATTCAGAATAGTTTATGTGGGCTTATATGCATGATCATATTTAATCAAAAGAAATAGACATGTGAATGCGTTTTAATGACGAAAATAACTACTTCTGACGACTAATTTCTCAACTACAGAATTGTTCTGCGATTCGGAATAGAATTCGGGGTAGTGGACAATAACGAGGTATGGCAACTTGGACCGATGCATATGTGTGCCTGGTCCTACGTTGTAGCTGACTGATTGACTGACTGAGTGGACGATAAACTGCGGTCTTCTGAACACAATGAGTAGTAATAAATAATAAAAAAGTCTACAGAGCCAGAGGAGATCCTCTCCATGAATATTCAGTTTAAAAAAGATACAACGGCAGAGATCCTGAGGAAAATAGACTTTTGAATTCTTTGAAAATAAAGTATTTTATTCTATTGGATTTCGAATTATCCCTACTAGTCCCCCATTGATTTGTGAATGTGTGAAAAGAGAAGATTTTGCTTTGCACAACATCAATGTGTGTCAGCACGTATACTTGTTTTTGCAAATAGGAGATTATGTTGGCCGTACAAAGCAAGCTCCCTTGAAACGCATTCCCAAGCATTGGTCTGTCTGATTATCAAAAGATCAGTTAATAGTTCCATTCCTGATTATCTTGTAAACACTGGTCACATCACTTCCCCCGGAATCCCACCTTAAAGTCACCCATAAAATCATGTGAAATAGTTCAAAATGATTGCAAATCAGCAATTTATAAACCTTAGAAACTTTATCAATCCACCTATTCTAGACTAGTCTGTGTATATAAGCAACATGTTCGATCTAACCGTAGTCCTAACCACCCTTTCTATCTTTCATGTTCAAAAAAATTGATTGTTATCACTTCATCATTATGTTCTTCATACCAAAAATGAACAATTAAACGACACCCCCGCCACGAGAAGGCGGTGAGTAGGACTTACATGAAAGTTTCATCAGCCCTAACTAATTTAAACGAAAATTAGAGAGTGTAAGAAATATGCTTACATTATTCGGTTGCAATTTTGAATCTCACCCCCGTTCTCTGATTTTACATGGATCAGTTTTCTCACGTGGGGTAACACCGTTAAATGCAGTTAAACTGCACATTGTAAACAAGTTACAGTTATGCAAAACTTAACTGATTACTACTTACCTGGAGGTCCTGAAAACAGCACACCACGAGGTGGATCTACATTGAATTTTGAAAACACTTCAGGATACATTAGCGGTAGAATTATACTTTCTTTCAATGCTAATATATGCTTTTCATGACCCCCAACTTGTTCGAATCCGACAGATGAATCAATAGACATTGGTTCGATATCTGCCAAGTAAGTTGAAGAGATATTTCGATTGCCTACTGTGGATTTATTCTTTAAAAAGAAAACAAAAACGGTGTATGAAAAAGATGTAAGGAAAGGATAACATAAATTAACATTCGGATGAAAAAAACTGACGCAGAACCATTGAGACCAATAACACTAATGTGCAGATAGTTGTTTACTTACAACATGGGACTCAACAGCAGTGTCAGGAATCGAACACAGGACCTAAAAGCATTGGTCTTACTACTGAAAATTAACTGAAATCAGACATATAAACCATTAGATTCCGATTAAATACCTCGATACGAAACATACACGTTGTGAGTCTAATCGCCGACGCGAGGTCATATTAGTGAGAATTTACTACAAACTCCATAAAAGGAAAAGTGAGTTGTTTAGTGATTTCCTAGTTTAGAACAATATTATTTAAACCAGTTCGTGACAAGAATTTTCTACTGGACAACCTATCACCGAATTGCCAAGGGGACCACAGAATCAGATAGTCTTTTTTGTTAATGCTGAAGTATTAGAGATAATCGAGATTAGGCAGCCAAGAAACGATTCAAGGAAAGATGGATTAGAAACTTAGGATATAACGGAAGAGTGAATGCAGCTACGCTATTAAAGACGATTTTAAGCATTG
Organism: Schistosoma mansoni; assembly: GCF_000237925.1. NCBI lineage: Eukaryota > Metazoa > Platyhelminthes > Trematoda > Strigeidida > Schistosomatidae > Schistosoma > Schistosoma mansoni. Next base: position 1,208,846 of record NC_031500.1, read on the forward strand.
TGACCCGAAATATCAAGCCAATAGTTACGGTAATCACGCAGACTCTAATTAGGCAGTCTGAACCTGTCCATACGGCTCAGTACAATTCTCAATGTTTTCACAGACTGAAGTTATTTTGCGATTTGGTCCCTCGTAGCTTTCTTCAAACCTACTCCCATACCAGCCATCATCGAGCATCGAATTAGTCGGTCGATGGCGGATAGTTGTTATTATGTTCTGTATGCATGTTACGTCCCGATTGCCATTATCGAGTCTGCAATAAGACTATCATCGTCGAGTAGCTCGAACGTTCTTTAATTCGTGAGTATTGTAGGCTGACCAGAAATCCCGATAGACACTCTTTTCTTATTAAGATTTTAAACAAACAATATTTAGTATTTTTCTCTATGATAGTTAATCACGATGTTTGTGAAATATTGTAACAGTGGAGAATGAAAACACTTTAATATTCTTGTTACCTTGAAATTTCTCTGGTTAGGATATCTTCAGATTCTAAAATATAAAAACGTTAGTCAGTTACCAATATAGATGGTTCGTATAGATCTTAACTGAATTTACCATATTGTGTGTTACCTGGTAACATTCATCAGCTACCAAAATCCAAATTAAGCGTCGAACCGACCTATGAATCTGCGCGAATCAATGCTTGGAAAGTGTGGTGGTGTTTCAATCCATTAAAATAATCTAGTTTAATTGATGGGGTTCCTCTGAGGATTTGTTTAATTTGTAAGTTTTCTTAGTTGCAGATTGATCTCAGCTGAGATACCACAAGAAACTAGAAAGCACTGGATAGCTACTTCATCTTAGAATAAGACTTCTCAGTCGAGCCTATTCACGACTCCACTGTGTAAAGTGTAAGAGAGTAATATATTTTGTTGGTCAAGTTGGAACGAACTTCCGCAAGCTAAATTGCCAAAATTCCAATCATCTACTCATTAGTGGTTAGAGATTTGAATTAAATTTCTTGTACATCAGTGGTTATTAGCCAAGGTGTTCGACTTTTAGTCACTAACTCCTAGATTCAAACCCAGCTTCATCTACTTTGGTTTACGCGACGGAGTGGTACTATCATTAGTCTTTACACTTAGAATATGGAGCATATTCAAGTACCTGGTGGACGAGTTGAATTGTTTTAATTATCATATGTATAACTTATAAAATAATAGAATAATATATAAATAATACATACTTCATAACCAAGTTGATGACTGTTTATAGGCATAAGTTCCGATCTAGCATGTATAATACTTTTATTAATACGACGTTGAAAACGTTTTTCATCTTTATCAACTGTTGATGGAATATTATTCTCTTTAGTAGAAGAACAATGCCAACGATTATGCCAACTTTGTCGAATTGTATCACGGTTATAGAATGATCTATCATAAATACGAGATTTTGACGATGACGATGATGACGATGTACTACTACTACTACTAGAACCACGATGTTCTAAATTTTTACGATGCCTTGAAAAAATGTAAAAAGTAGGGTATGTTAAAACGAACAAGTTTTTAAGCAGAAATATGTGGAAAAAAAAGAATGGTCATTTTCCAGTTATAATGTGAAGGAGTCTTTTCATCTTAAGGTGATAATATCACTATTCTATTCATTTGTTATAATCTTTGCAAGTGTTACTTATTAGGTTTGTAGAGACTTTGTGTATAAGCGTTGAAACTACAGCTGATTATAATGAGTACCTCTTAGCAGGATATAAATTAGATTAAATGATCCGTGCAGAACTGTGTTGAGTCACGCTGATTGACCTATCCCCTAGGTGGATCCATCGTATCCACTAACCCACTTTAAGTGCCAGACACTCATTTTCCGTCTTCTCGATTTCGTAAACGATACCTATGCCACGAAAAGGCAGTGAATAGAATTGCGCTGGTAGTGGCTATATATCAGTAGCCATATGATAGGATTTTAAAAAGGAGAGTGGACTCTCCCCACCGTCGGCCGTAATAGGACATTCGGGAGCCTGGTGATTAGGGAGGTCGTATTCCGGGCACTACCTCTCAGGTTCAAACCCTGTCGAACATACTTCAGTCTGGACAACTGTGTAGTATCATTAGCCCTTATTGGAAGTGTGGCTCATAATCAAATACCTGGTGAATTAGTTAATATATATATATGCAACAGCAGAAACCCTCTACACTTACTTGGATTTCAATTGACGTGATCGTCTTTCTTTATGATAACCTGTACCGGCTAGCCAGTTTCTTTGATGCTGTTGAACACCATGATTGTTGTTATTACTATTATTATGCAAATTTTCAACTGAAAGAAAAAAATAAACGTTCTTTTTTCTTGCAGAAAATTATTATTAATTTAATCGAACTAAAAGATTAACACAAGTAAGAATAATAATTATGTACATTCTATTCCATGTACAGTTTTAATTAGTTGAATATTTCAAGATCTAATCTAATTTATTAAGTAAATATAGGTTTTTATATACAGTTGAAATCATGAGTCAATTGAAGCAGGACCATCATGGAGAACCTGGAAGCAGTGGACGGCTGTTTCGCTACATTGTGGGCAGTGCGCAACCACAGTACCGCCTCGCGAGCAAGATTCGAACCCAGGACCTACCAGTCTCGCGCCAGAGCACTTAACCGATAGACCACTGAGTCGGCATCCAACGGTGTTAATGTCTAACTTCAACCAGTCCACGAAGTAGGGCAACCATTTCGCCAATGTCTCCAGTGAGTTGATATCTCCCAACAGACCTAGTTGAACTCCACTGGTTACTGATTCTCACTAGAACTCCAGGAAATACCTCATGGAGCCAGTCACTAGTGAGCATATGATAAGGGGGTTTATTGAACAGGCTTTGCGCCACATTGTTAAATTTATGTACTACAACTGTATTACTCATGAGTAGCTTGTTATTTTGTTTTAAAATGTATTCCTTATATTTTACAATTGATTAGTGGTAGACTAGCTGTTCTCTTAATTGGTCTATACATTTTCTACTTGTCCATATATTTGCTCAAAGTTGACTAGTTTTACTGAGTTTATTAATTTATATCTGAGTTTTAACGCCATGGATGCACACTGCTCAGAAGTCCTATACTAGAGTGAAACGGTTGTTCAGTGATTCCAGGTTTCCAATGGTTGCCTAACCTTCTCCACGATTCTATACTGATAATAATTTGTTGGAAAACCATTTGTTATACGATATATAGTCACATATCAATATTTCGAAAAATCAAGAGTCTTTGACAAGTACTCAACTAAATACAGAGTGGATGTGGGTCTGTGGCTAAAACGCTTTACCTTCAAGCAGCGAGTATTAGGTTTTAAATCTACCTCCGTCTACTTCAATTTGGGTAACTGGAAAGCATCATTATCCCAGAAACAAACAGTGTGACTCATATCCATGTGTACCAGTTGTACTTGGCCACTACTGCTGAGTTGAATCGGTCTTGTCAAGCTTAGTAGTTGGGTAAATGATATTTGAAATTAACAACTCTATTAATTGAAATTTTAATCAGTTGTACTTGTTTATCTTTCCTTGAGTGTGAATAATAATAATAATATGACTCATGTTTCAAGTACAAAGGTCTAAGTACTCAGCTTTAAGCGATGCTTAATATGTAAGGCGACCTGTAATTGCACTCGCTTGCTCAAAATGAAGTACGCTAAAAAAAATTTGAACCCTTTGCTTACTATTTACATTATTAACTGATCTTAGCTAGATAACTATTGAAAAATAAGAAGCACTGGGTAGCTGTTTCGTCCTGCTATGGGAATCACTAGCAGTGCATATTCACGACCCCGACCGAGAATTGAACTCAGGACCTTCACGTCTCGTGTTGAGCACCTAGCCACTAAATCACTAAGCCAGAATCCAATGGTTTACTTTTTTAGCTTTGATCAGTTAGTGATATTGCTCAGCCATTTTCAAATCCCATTGGTGGGTAGCTGATTCACATGCACTGAGTCTTTTAATTATTAAGCTATAGACCACCCCCCTTGTATTCATAACTTCAGTATTGTTTCAATCTTACCATTCGTTGATTTCATTTATTCTCTTCAAACATTAGGCATTTTGTTTGACTTTTTGTTATCGTTGAGAACAGCGAATCGTTAGTGGTTGGGTATTCGACCTTCCGACCTCAAGTCGTAGGTTCGATTCTCGCTTCACCTAATTCCCTGTTGACAATCGGACAGTATCACTAGCCCTCACAATAAAAAATACAACCCCAAGCGAAGTACACAAATCTATATACCTCTTAAATGAATCAAACCAATTGCTTTACACAATGTCATTTTTCGTTCTCTATGCTGATGTAGAGTATGGTATTTTGAGTTAATAGATAGATTAGATAGTGTGGGAGAATACTAATTAAACAAACAAAAAATCTTATTATTTAGCATCACTAATCAAGCTATACTATGAATATAACAAGTAGAAATGGATGGTGGCTAATACTGGAATCCAGGAAGCGCATTTTGTCCCGTTTGGGACTAGTCAGATGTATGTATCTGCATCATGGAGTTGATGTTTACTCTAGGACTCAAAACCCAGTACTATTAGCTTAAAACGTTATAGCATTATCCACTTAGCTACTGAGTTCCGATAACCACCGGTCAATTGCAGTCCTGAACGTCAGTGGGAAGATCCAAACAACGAAAACAAATGAACTATGAGTATAACGAAAAGAACCGATACAACTTGTAGACATTCTCAGATGGTCAACACCTTAATTGTATTGCACGTAAAAAATCCTTAGTACATAAATAATCTATATTATAAATAAACAATATAAAATTCGAAAATTTTTAGGTTATTAGATGTGACAGTTTATTTATTTATTTATTTAAACACATAAATATTGGTACTAACGGGCACCAGATATATATACGCCACACAAATCTCATTTGATTTGTGTGAGGGCTGTGATACTGCCTGGGTGCCCAAACCGAAACAGGTGGTTTTCTTAGGGGGTCACACCCGGAACCTTTGACCTAAAGGTCTGATCCACAAGACAGTAAAGCATCGTGAAGAGATACAGTCCCATGGAGGCCGGTGATCGACGATTGGTTCATACGCCGTTTGTTTCCTCAGGATACTGGAGCCAACCCATGTGCACCATTGGTTTGAAATCAAAGTTTTCCAACTCACCTAGATGGACTTTCCGTGTCCACCAACCTGGCTAAACCGCCGGACATTCTCTTTTCGTCCTCTCAATTTCGTAAACAACAGCCCCGTGGTGCGAGAAGGCAGGGAGTAGGACTTTCCTGGCAGAGGCTGTATACGCGTGTCCATATGAGAGCATTTCGAGAGAGAGAGAGAGAGAGAGAGAGAGCGGACTCTCCCCACTCTCGGACGTACCAGGGCATTCGGGAGCTTTAAAGTGGTGCACCAGCCAAGATCTTACTGATATTTCAAATAATAAATAATAAACAAATAATTAAGAATAAACAAGATACATACTAAAATGACATATAATTCTTACCCTGATAAACAATAGTATTTTTACGATTACGTACTGGATAACGTCTTGTTTGTTGTTCATCATCATCTTCGTCTTCTTCTTCGCCATCATCATCATCATCATTATCATCACGATCATCACCATCATCTACACGATCATCATCATCATCTTCTTCTTCTTCTAACATAGCATTATTATGATTTTCTTGAATTTTTATTGAATATGTACATGATTTATTATTATTAGTAGATGATGATGACGATGATTTTTTGGTTATATCACGTAATAAATATTTTTTTCGTTTTTTTCTTTGTGGATAATAATTTGATGTTATTCTACGTGGACGTAATTTACGATGAGGATAATGTAAATTTAAATCTTCTAAACTTGATGAATATACAGTAGATGAATTAAAATTTTTTTCAATAAAATAATTCTGATTATTATTAATGGATGAATTTTCTATAAAACAAAAAATATGAATATAGAAGAATGAATAGTTTTGTAGTATTTGGGCGCCAAATTGATGGGAGAAAGATCTTACTTACTTACTTACGCCTGTTACTCCCAATGGAGCATAGGCCGCCGACCAGCATTCTCCAACCCACTCTGTCCTCGGCCTTCCTTTCTAGTTTTATCCAGTTGTTGTTCACTCTTCTCATGCCTATCTCTATTTCTCGGTGTAATGTGTTCTTTGGTCATTTGCTTTTTCTTTGGCCTCCAAGATTCCATGTGAGGGCTTGCCTTGTGACGCAGTTCGGTGCTTTCCTCAATGTGTGTCTTAACCACTTTCAGCACTTCTTCCTGATTTCTTCCTCCACTGGAATCTGGTTTGTTGTCCCCCACAGTACCTTGCTTCTGATAGTGCCTGGCCAACGGATCCGAAGTATCTTGCGTAGACAACTGTGAATAAACACCTGAATCTTTTGGATGATGGCTTTCGTAGTTCTCCACGTCTCCGCTCCATACAGTAGAACTGTCTTGACATTTGTACTGAAAATTCCGATCTTGGTGTTAGTTGACAATTGTTTTTGAGTTCCAGATTTGTAAAATCTTAGCGAGTGAATTAGAGGTAAATCCAATGTTTCGCTTGGCAAAGTTTGGACTAGATAGCTAGGCAAAACGTTGGATTTACTTCAAATTCACTTTATAAATACATATGCTTCCTCTTTAATATTATTATGTTTAGGATCAAATGATTCATTCCAAAAATTCTGACTAAAATGAACTATTCATAAATAAAATATTAGAACTAGCAAATAAAATATAATCGAATAATAATGCCCTGGTACAGCCGCGAGTGAGGAGAAATCGTTCTCCCTCTCCAAATGCTCTTACATGGCCACGCGTATATAGTCAGTCAGGGAAGTCCTACTCAATGCCTTCTAGTGGCATTACTGTTGTTTACGAAACTGAGAGGATTAAAAGCGAATGTCCTGCGCTTTAACCGGGTTGGTGGACACGGAAAGTCTATCTAGGTGAGTTGGAAAACCCTGATTCCAAACCAATGGTGCACATGGGTTCCAGTATCCTGAGGGAACAAATGACGTATGAATCAATCGTCGGTCACCGGCTACCATGGGACTGTATCTCCTCACAATGTTCCATTGCCTAGTGGATCAGACCTTTAGGTCAAAGGCTTCGGGTGTGGCCCCCTATGAAAACCACCTGCTTCAGTTTGGGCACCTGGGCAGTATCGCAGCCCTCACACAAATCAAATGAGATTTGTGAGGCGCATATCTATTTGGTGCCTCTTTGTACCAATATTTATGTGTTTAAATGAAAACTTTTACAAACTATGTCTCATAGTCATAGAATATAATAGAGGAGATTACTGGGTGAAATTACCACCTCCACCACAAGTGATGCAAGTTAGTAAACGTCAAGGGAGCTTATTGAGGTTATGTAGAGACTTCCTCAGATACCAACTCATAAGATAAATGAAGTGATCAAGGTACTTAGTTCACTTTTTTATAATCAGTAAAGGCGATGATGCAAAGCAATATTGAAACATTTTGCATTCAGAGAAAAAGAAACGCATCTTGAATAGGTTTGCATCAAGATTACAGGCACCCAGGAAACATTGAATTATGTCAGAATTTTTAGACAACAATAAGAAGTTTTCACCATAAATGAACTGACCTAACTTCCTGTCACTTGGTCGGCCACGTTTTCTTAATTGAATTGGTGACTGAGCAGGCACCGATGAACCAGATTGGTTGGGATCAGTATTCATGATAGTGTTAGTTGACATATCTAAATCGGGCTGAAAAGAAACAGACTATGGTCAAGTATAAAACTTTTCAATACGAAGTAAATCACAGATAAAAGCAATTTAGTACTTCTTGTTTCTAAAAATAAAAGGATGTAGCTTTTCTAGCAAGTATAGTTTTTTGCATTCGGCCTTAAGTTATACTTTGAATGAAAGAATTAGTTCAAAATAGGAAGTAGGTGAAACCTAGACAAAGACTTTAAAATAATCACAAAAAATCATTCGAATTGCGTAACAATTGTGTAAATAAATAGTTATTGGTGAATATAAGCAGGAGGTGAAATACGTGAGGTCCAAAGATTTGTTAAGTTATATCTGGCCAATGAAGGAACAGGAGTGTCACGAATTTCTTCTAGACATATAAACTAGGGTTGTAGGTCCAGATCCTTATAGCTTCTGCTATATGTAAGAGATAGGACAACCCCATTGAGAAATGACGAAGTTATACAAGAGATCACTCAAAATGACCTGGTCTTGTCTAACATATAACCATTGTCAACCAGATAGACAAAGATAGAGCTGTGTATTGCCTTTTTCTGTCCTTTTCCAAACTAAGCTAATATCAAGATTTATTATTTATTTATTTAATCACATATATATTGGTACAAAGGGCACCGGATACATATGCGCCACACAAAATAATGAGAATGGGAGAAGGAAGAAGATGCCCCCGAATACCCTGGTACGGCCGAGAGTGGGGAGAGTCTGCTCTCCCTCTCCAAATGCTCTCATATGGCCACGCGAATATATAGCCTCTGCCAGGGAAGTCCTACTCACTGCCTTCTCGTGGCGGGGGTGTTGTTCACAAAAGTGAAAGGACGAAAAGCGAATGTCCGGCGCTTTAACCGGGTTGGTGGATGTGGAGGATCCACCTAGGGGAGTTGGAAAACCCTGATTCCAAACCAATGGTGCACATGGGTTCCAGTATCCTGATGGAACGAATGGCGTATGAACCTGTTGTTGGTCACCGGCTACCATGGGACTGTATCTCCTTACGATGCTCCACTGCCTTGTGCACTAGACCTTTAGGTCAAAGGCTCCGGGTGTGATCCCCTAAGAAAACCGCCTGCTTCGATTTGGGCACCTGGGCAGTATCACAGCCCTCACACAAATCGAATGAGATTTGTGAGGCGCATATGTATCTGGTGCTTCCTTGTACCGATATTTATGTGTTTAAATAAATAAATAAATAAGGAAGAAGATGCGTATATATAAAAGGAAAAAAAAAGGAGAAGAGTAATGATGGGGGGAACTGAATGTACAACCAGAAGAGCTCTCTCAGTTAGGAAAGTTATAGCCACTCTTTATGAAGAAAGTAGAAGAAGGTTACAGCAGGCTCGCCACTGGCTTCTATTCTGAGACATATCTGATAACGTCTCTAGCCACTGTGTTGCACCATCTCTCGGACCCCATCCAGGGAGTCGTGAAGGACCAACAGCAGCTAGCTCTTTGCAGCTCTCTTTCATGCCACGACACCATGTCATACACTGACCACCTCTCCGCTTTTTCCAACCAGTCCCAGAGTCGGCAAATAATGCACGACGTGGAATTCTCTGAAACGACATTTGTAGAACATGTTCAAGTCACCGAAGTCGGTGTTTCAAGATGGTGACACCAATCGAATTATCGTCTCTGCGCCCGAACACTCGATGCCGAACCTCTGCATTACTAACATGGTGTTGCCATCCGATGTCAGCAATCCTTCGAAGACAATGATGATCAAACACAGAGAGACGTCTAACATCCTCAACTCGGAGAGGTCAGGTTTCACAAGCATAGACCAAAACTGCTCTCACCGACGCGTTGTAGATCCGACCTTTTACAGCCAGACTAACATCACGAAGGCGCCAAAGATGGCCCAGATTGGCATAAGCCGCTCTGGCTTTCCTTATACGTGCATCAATCTCATCACTCACGCCACCACCAACACTTATATAGCTACCTAGATACACGAACTTCTCAACTACTTCAATCTGCTCACCATCCATGGTGAGTACAGGATGAGAATCCTGCCAGTCTTGTAGGAGTACTTTGCACTTGGAGGGTGCAAAGCACATGCCGTACCTGCGGACACTGATTGCCAACTGATTAAGTGCGGATTGCATGCCTTGGGCATTATCGCACAGTAAGACAATATCATCCGCATACTCAAGGTCGAGAAGTCGTTCTCCAGGCAGCAGATCCACACCGCCATTACTTACATCCATCAGAGCTGTTTCCAGGATGTCGTCAATGGCAAAGTTGAAGAGGAATGGTGAGATTGGGCAACCCTGCCTAACCCCGCTGCTCGAATGGAACAAGGGAGAAAGGTGGTTGTATGCCCTCACTCTGCCTGAGGTGTACGTATACAGGGCCTTTAAGATGTTAATGAATTTCTCAGGCACACCCTTCTTCAATAGACAATCCCAGAGAACAGTCCTGTCCAACGAATCGAAGGCAGCCCTGATATCAAGAAACACCACGATTGTTGGCCTGCGATAAGTATGACGGTGTTCTAACATTTGGCGGAGGGTGAAGATGTGATCAATGCATCCTCGACCAGAACGAAAACCAGCCTGCTCCTCGCGAGTCAATCGTTCTCGGGTTTTAAACAACCTACGAAGAATGACAGAAGCCAATAGTTTGGACGCAATCGGAAGTAGACTTATCCCCCGATAGTTATTACAGGAATAACGTGAACCCTTTTTAAAGATAGGGACCACTATCGACTCATTCCATGATGTTGGAACACTTTCTTCCTCCCAAACCTTTGCAAACAATGCAGTCAGTTCCTTAGCCAGAAAGTCACCACCATCTTTAAAAAGAGTCGGAGGTAAGTCATCTGGGCCAGGTGATTTGTAACGCTTCAAGAGTTGGAGTTCCTTACGGACTTCCGCCTCGTTTGGTGGATCAGTCGTCACTGGCCATGGGGGGCAGGACAAACTGGTCGATGTTGCCGGAGCAGCAGGCCAGTTGAACTGCCCTTCGAAAAATTCAGCCCATCGTCCAAGACGTCGAGAGATGTTGGTGATTGGCATCCCGTCATCCTCGTAGATTGTTTCACCCACACCAGACTTCTTGCTGCCAGTGGCTCGGATGAGTTGGAAGAGCGTCCGGCAGTTACCAGATGCAGCTGCTGCTTCCATCTTATTAGCACGCTCCGACCACCAGGCTTCTCGGTCCTTACGCAAGCTTTGCCCAATTTCATTACGTAACAGCCTTCGTTTGTGGTCATACTCACGGTCACCCGGAGTAGACCGACGGGCTCCGATCAGTTGTAAGGAGCCAGAAGTAACCCAGTGCTTGTAAGCGGGACGTTTCGCGAAGCCGCAAGCGGCTTTACTCGCCATTTTCATGGCGTCGTGAAGATGCAACCAATGCTCATCTATACTTTTCGGTGGGATGGTAGCTAGCCTAGAAGCTAGCTCCGCTCGATACTTACTTGCAACAGAAGTTGCAGCCAGTTTACTAACATCGATCCGTTGGTGGTGATCAATCCTTCGGCCACTGAAAAGTAAGGTGAGATTGGCGCAGACCAGGGCATGATCAGACTCCAGATAGGTACTCCAAAAGGAGCAGCAGTCTTGTACACAACCACGCCAGCGGTAGCTGATCGCGATGTGATCAATCTGAGTCCAGGCTTGGGATGCAGAGGGAGGACGCCAGGTGGCAAACCGGCGATGACTGTGTCGGAAGTTAGTGCTGGCCAGAAACAGGTTGTGGTCTGTGCACAGTTGCAGCAAACGGTCCCCGTTATCTGTCCTGCGACCAACAAGTCCCCATCGACCACCTAAACGACTCTCTTCTGTGCCTAGACGCCCGACCTGTGCATTCAAGTCTCCGGCTAGTACTACAATATCTGTCGAACGCGCTTTCTGGAGAAGAACTGTTAACTGATGGTAAAACTCATCCTTGATTGCATCCGGGCTGCAATCTGTCGGGGCATAGGCGGAGATGACGAAAAGACACCGTTTCTCACGCCGATTTCTTCTCACTTTGATGGAACTTTCTAATCTAACAGCACATAACCGACTGTTAATGGGGATCCGATCGATTAGTGCTGCCTCAGCTCTAGCGCTTAGTGCGACACCAACGCCAGCAAGACCAGACGAATACACCACAGGGTCCCCGGATAAGCGCACGTGAAACAAGCTTTTCGAGGCGACAGATGGAGAGCGGATTTGTAGTACTTCACTAGAGTCTTGAATACGGGTCTCGGATAGACAACAAACGTCAACATTAAGACCTTCCAAAGACATAGCCAGCCCTATCTGTTGTCTGATCTGCATTAGTGTGCGAACGTTGAAGGAAGCCAGCTTGAATGGCGTACGTGGTTTCAGAAAAACTGCTTCAGTATTCATAATCGGTGGAAGCATTCACTTTCAACCAGACAGTGACTGGAGATCGTTTAGATAGGACAGATTTTCCACCAAGAGCGAGCTGCTGCATAAGTTGAAAAGTAAGGTTACACAAATTGGGGATAAAAGGGGGTGAATTAGCGATATGGTAAATAATAATAATAGTAATAATAATAATAATAATAGTAATAATGCAAATTGTTTTGTTTATAGTGTGAACGAGAATATAATTGTCAGCTGAATGTTCCATTTCATTTATTTGCGAGAGGGCTGTGATACTGCCCAGGTGCCCAAACCGAAGCAGGTGGTTTTCTTAGGGGGCCACACCCCGAGCCTTTGACCTAAAGGTCTAGTGCACAAGGCAGTGGAGCATCGTAAGGAGATGCAGTCCCATGGTAGCCGGTGACCAACAACAGGTTCATACGCCATTCGTTCCATCAGGATACTGGAACCCATGTGCACCATTGGTTTGGAATCAGGGTTTTCCAACTCCCCTAGGTGGATCCTCCACATCCACCAACCCGGTTAAAGCGCCGGACATTCGCTTTTCGTCCTTTCACTTTTGTGAACAACACCCCCGCCACGAGAAGGCAGTGAGTAGGACTTCCCTGGCAGAGGCTATATATTCGCGTGGCCATATGAGAGCATTTGGAGAGGGAGAGCAGACTCTCCCCACTCTCGGCCGTACCAGGGCATTTGGGGGCTAATATCAAGAAGTTAAGGGTCAGTGTGACCTTCATAAAACGTATGATTCAAGGCTCATAAAACAAAGAACTTGAATAATAAGGTGAATTTAAGTACTAAAAAGCCAACTAAAATAACCGAACTATTTTGCCATTTCAAAAATTTGCCAAACATGCCATTCCGATGACCTCGTATGAGCCACTAAGAACTAGGACGATGCCTCACGAGATTCTGAGAGAAATTGGAACCGTAATATAAGATATTTTACATGTTATAAGCTGAGATTGGTGGCTAGTCGTGGAATCCACTGCTAGTCACCATCAAACCCCACTTATAATGCTTGTGATTTGAGGCAATTTGCACAGGATGCACATACCAATACGAGACTGAGTCAGTCAAGAGCCCCTTAAAATCGTGACTAATTATCCATAATTATCAATTCCGTCGACTTTAATAATATAGCTCATAATTTTTTCGTCAAAGAAGCAAAGAATGGTCAAAATGTCTAATGGCAACAGAACATCTCGAGATTTTAGAAGTCATGTTAACGATGACACAACTTGAGCACACATAAGTGGTAAAAACTGAACACTTCAACTGACGTTTAAGTGATAAGATTTGTACATTGTAAAAATATTATAAAGCACACCTATTAGAGCTGAGTAAAGACATTCTTACTTACACACTTCTTACGATTATGTGACTGACGTCGGGTAGGACGCATTCTATAAAAATAATAAACAACAGGATACCAAGGATTACAAAAAACCACCGATATTGCTAAACCGACGTCCACTGAAACAAGCGCAGGTCATTTGTAGAGCTGACAAACAAAATTCTGTCCAATGTCTAATACTGCAGGGCACAAAATGAGGAAAGGTTGTTTTTATATTTTAGTTCTAATTCCACGACGGATGTGGAAAATTGTGCATGTGATTGAGTTTTAATTTCGCTTCACACTTTTAGAAAGGGTGAATGTAGCGCATTTGAGAACTTGTCCTATTGACTTCTAGTTAAGACTATCAGAACGCCTTAAACCCACACTTTCGAATTCTCCTATTTTTCCGGTCGTTTACCCCGACAAAATTAAGAGCTTTAAGTTTGTTTTCTGATTTATTGGTTCTTCCTCCTAGATTTGTCTTGATGATGCAACGGATGTTCTAGTTTTACAACTAGCTACCAGTAGCACCTTCTATATTCGATCGTTCCCAGTCAGATAGAAATCAGAAGTCAGACGAGAAGAGGCAGGAAAGATATATTTGATTCGTTACCAATATATCGAGGACCTTTTCTATAAGCTGGCTAATGAAACGTAGGAGCTGTGTCCCACGCCGTGTTGAAACGTGATCTGGTACGGATGCATGACCGAAAGCCTTCAGTTAAACAAGTCCACTTAAACAACATGGTCAGCATCCAATGTCGAACACTTAATGAGCTATTGATTTTGGGGAATTATTTACAGCTACAGTCTCTTATAATCCCCACTACTAATAGTCACATGAGTCATCCTATGTTTTGGATAAACCTTAAACCACAAAGTGGTTGGAGCCTTCTTCGAACTTAACACGATCCGCAAGCTACGTCCTTTAGGAACACTTCGAACTCTAATTGATTTGATGGACTTGGTAAACGTCGCTGACTAAGTTGACGAGCAAACTAGTGATTCAGACTCTCAAATCCGAGACAAGCAACAAAATCAATACAACATTGTCGTGCAAATGCTGAAATCGTATTGTCTTATCCATACTTTATTCATTTATCAGCTATTCTCATTCACCTGTTTAAGTCGTTCCACTATCATTATCATTATTGTGATTATCGTATTATTGTGGTGGAATTACTACTTATGCTAATATTGACATTAAATTATGACATTTGCGCAAATATACTATTCGTTCATGGAATTATAAAATGACACACATTTCATTCGCGTCATGAAATTCACAACTCGTTAGACTTAGTGACCTAAAATTTTCCAGCTTTGAGTGAGTGTGTTTCACTCACTTACCAAGGCCGATCACTTTCAGTATGTTCTGAATAGTCAATTACACCAATGACTTGATCAGAATAATTATTCATTAATGTTCATTTTCGCTGCCATATAGTCATCACATGTCAGATATTTACGTGATGTAAACGAACCACTCGTACATCGGACAACCTGCAACATCCTATGAAAACTGGCGGTCTAGCGACACGTACATGCAAATAAACCATTAGTCCAAGTGGTTGAATGAGTTTTCTGCATGCTGGTAATGTCATGATTACAACTACCACAATTCTGAAGAAGGTGAGCAACGCTATTATAAACAAGATCGGGGGCATGCTCATTGTTATATACTAGGGAAGAAGTAAGTACGGTTAACTTACGGGACCTACTATTGGACTATTATTCTACGTATATTCCCATTTTATAACTATTCAGTAACTAGATTATCTATATCTATATTCACCTTATTACAAGCTTCATTTTAACCTATTGATTATTATTATACGATTTACTGTTCCTAAATTATACTCAATTTATTGTCTCCCACGCTCACAGCCACATTTGACTTGATTTTGTACAAATATCATTTTCTATTTTATGGTGTGATGCGGTCTACCCGTCTGGTATATAAACAAAGTATGCTTGAAATAAACGATCCGCATAACAGAAGCGGCTATTGGTGTTCTGGACTCAAGTGGAAGGGCTAGGCGCATTAAGGACCAATAGGGACGCGAGATTACTCATAATGATTGGACATCCTTGATTGTCACCGTGTTAAGGTCGGAGAAGTCGTATTTCTATTGGTGGATAATTCACGCGAGTTACGTGCTTGTTTAATTTGTAAGGTCATAACAAATTAGCGACGACCTTGGGCAAGTCATAACACTCATGGTAGTAACAACTTGCATTCTAGTTATGCAACTCTTTCTCAAACATCGCATTGGTACTCAGCAATCGTCGATTTCTCTTTTTCAACGACAATTTAAATTGAACTTCTTCCACAAATCTGCAGCCACTTTTGTTTAATCTATGAGCCCTCCAATCATGTTCATCAAATTTAAGACGCCACATTACTAACCGCTTGGAAACGGATGTGTTCATCTTACCTATTTGTTGACATGACTGTGCTGAATAGCATGAGAACCAGTTTATAATTGCATCTGTAGGAAATTACTTTCTAAGAAGTTTCGAATAGTAGTTTCAGTATACCTACCGAAATGACTTCCAATAAATACTATAATTCCGAAGAGATTCCGAACTTGTCACCTAAACATCCATGAGGTTATTATGGACACCTGTAATAGCATTGGTTCCTAACCATACGATCTTTGAAAGTCATGCGTATAATATATAAGAACTCTTGTCTAAATTAGAGCGAATAGTTTCACAGTATTTGAGAGCCGAGTTGATGTAAGACATTAAATAGGGATAATATATATTTGTAAAATCTCAGCGAATGAATTTTAATTAAATCCAACGTTTCGCCTGGCAATCTGGTCCAAGCTTTTTCAAAGAATTATAATCAAACATCAAAATTATCGAATATAAATAGGTACACGGTTCTCCGGGTTCATTGTACACTGAATAGGTCATCCAATCAAAGTTAACAAAGTCTAAACTAGGTATGTGTATTAGTGTGTAAGAGATGTGTGATGTGAAATGATAAGCGTTAATATAACATATTGTATAGAAAACGTTAGAGGTGAGAGGAGAAATTACATTCACATAATATATTGTCTCTTATCAGTGAATTTATAAGGAAAAACATACAATTTGTAACATATGATATGAATCATATCTGTCACAGCGTGTGTAAAATGAAGATAATTAAACAAAAATAAAAATAATAAAAGAGTGAAATTTGAAGAGTGTAAATTTTTAAAAACTGTATGTATGTGTCATTTTTTAAAGTTCCAGTGAATTGTTTAACAATTTCCGACAAGACAACCGATT
This sequence comes from Schistosoma mansoni, assembly GCF_000237925.1. Lineage (NCBI taxonomy): Eukaryota > Metazoa > Platyhelminthes > Trematoda > Strigeidida > Schistosomatidae > Schistosoma > Schistosoma mansoni. Next base: position 1,225,529 of record NC_031500.1, read on the forward strand.
AGAATAATTGAAAGCAATTGTTGTCATTTAGATAATACGAAATAGATAAAAAACGTTAAGGAGTTCAGGTTTTTACTTATTAATGATTAGCTGCCATGGCACTGCTAATTGTATTCCATCCCTCCTATTAATATTGTTTGGATTAGCCCAAATGTATAGGGCTTCAGCTGTTTGCCTTTCCTTTTCGTATTTGTCTTAGTTTACACCGTCAGATAATGATATACAAAGGTATGTACACTCGTATAATTCGGACGTTTTTTACTAACTGTTTGTTGTAATGTGTTATTATCTAGTTTTATAAAATGAGAATTTCAGGCTTATAAATCCAGTCATGGTCTTTCAATTCATACAACTTTTATATTAATGACCTGTCGATATGGCAGCTGATTGAATGAGAACACAGAGTGATATGAGTAATTGGTCAGTTTGAGCGCAATAATCAGTGTACATGGATATGGAGAGTGTGTGTACCGAAAATGTTCAAAACCAAATTCAAACAACAATTTCGACACTATTAAAAATGATCCTACCATGGAAAATATTAACAACAACACAAGGTGTTCACGTGGTACGTCTGTGTTATTCGCCTTCGAATTTTCTTCAGTGTTTATCTTCTGGCTAATCACATCACAATAAAGGGCTTTTATTATAGTCCCTACAACATAAATCAAGAGAAGTATTTCGATGTGATTTTTTAAGAAACGTAGTGATTTTGTGCGCGTAAACTAACTTTTGCTTTTGCTGATTTATTGCACCCAAAGCGTACTTAGCCAACTTCTACATATATTATTTAGGTTAGGTTTCGAAATTTCCTCAAATCAACTTTCTGGTGCTCAATTTCTAGTCGATTCTCATACCACTGATTATCAGGTGTATTTTTATTGATTTTTTACCCTTTAAATATGTTGACAGTGATGGACTGTACTTATAAAGGCAGATGGTCAAAACTTTTCTTCTGTGTGAAGGGAGGAATCCAATGTGCTGAGTGTAAAACATGGTCTTAAATGATGCACACCTCTTTAAAACCCTCTGCACGCATGAGATGCTAGAAGCCTAGCTCCCATTCGGTCTGTTTCGCCGTCCGAGTAAGAAAATTGTAATTCAAGACGTGACGGACCTTCTGGCGTCGGCCAGAAAGAAAGGGCTGCACTGGCAACATGAATACTGACAGCAAAGAATGTGTTAGCTTGGTAATCGAACGACTATCATGTAGACTCCTTACTGTAATCTCAGGGTAGGAGTTACAACGAAATCTTTCTTTTAGTTGTGCCCAAAGTCAGTACAGCACTGACAGTCAAGTAAAACCTAACATGTCTCGTAGTCTAGGAGTCTAGAGGTTCTCTAGGAGTGTTACTGGACGAACTAAAACTACTCCTCGAAGCTGTAGCCAAAAGTTAGTTAGTCTGTAACTTTGACGTCACTTCAGAATTTTGAAGATACGGATATTCAAGTAGTGATAAGAATAGATGTAGGAAATAAGGTCGTGTCCTTACATACATATCTAATAATATAGACATTCGTTACTTTGTTTTTGAATCTCATGACAGTGGAACTTATGAAGTCACTCGCTGTAAACTCACTTTTGAAGGTTTCATTTCTCTTCTCGGCGTCCTTTATCGTACCATCAACCTGCTTAGCTAGTGGACTTATTGCAGGGCACATTCACCATAGAGTAAAACAGGTGCCTGATATCTGGAGATCTTAATGCACCTGATACTAGTTGGACAAAGGTAGGCAATGTGGAATTTGGAAACTCGCTGAATGGTGGGCTGCTGAACATACTTTAGTTCAGCATGTATCTGGCCCTACACGTTTAGATTCAGACCAAGCATCTCCTTTATTTAACTTAGTAACCATCCATGAGAACAAGGATGTTGCATATCTAAGTGCTTTCACATGGTTAGCAAGTGGGGACATATTTTGTCATTCATGTTCGGAGCTTGTGACATTGTATATGGTCAGATTAAACCTCACCTGAATGTGTTGAGAGGGAAAATAACCACTATCCGGGAGTTCTCTGCAGCAACAGACTGGTCAGTAGATACTATCGCGTCAAGTGGAGGAGCATGGTCCATATTTAAGGATACGCTTAGTTTAGTCACGTCCCCGTTTACATCCTCCTTAGTACCACGCAGACCAAACAATATCCACCATGAATTAATATACGGGTGAGAAATTTTCTTAGTTCTAAGGAAATGCATTGAAGTATGTTTATCTCCACAGCCTCTGAGCAGTACAAATCCATTTATTGTAAGACCAGGAACTCTTGCAAAGAGTTCATGCGTAGGGCCGAACTTTCGTATGGAAAACAGTTAATCAGGTGTTGTGAAAATAGTTCAAAAAGGTTGTTTTCTTATGCAGTGAGACGAACTCAGACGACTAATGGGATCACACAGCCTTTGATTTTAACAAGGGATAGTGTTGTGATGGCTAAAGACATCGAAACACTTTAATAAAGTGTTTTCGACTGACGATAGTGAAAGAAAAACAGTTAATCGTGAATATATCTACGCGCTGATGGATCATGTGGTCGTTCAGAAAAGATCTGTCCTGTGATTACCCCCAACATCCCTAACAGATAATTCTTCGGAGTTGTGGTCTACTTTGTTATTAGTACTGTTCCAATAATAGATCTAATCCTTTAATTGTAGATTTGTCATAACGTAACTACCTCATCTTTAAGATCTTACATAGAAGTCACATCATTGTCCACACTTACTCGTCTTATAGTAAAAATCACCAGTATATGACGGAGGACACATTTCGGCTATAGATAGAACAATATATTTAATATGAATAAAAGTGATGTTATATAATTATGATCACGCCTGCAAAGCCGAGCCATGCCATCCAATTGATTTGAATTTATTGATTTCATTCTTCCCGTCTCCATCGTTGGGTTAAAAATTAAATATCTGTTTTCCCGGTTCAGCTTTGAGGATTGTATGGTTTGGGCCCAATGCCTCTACAAATATATGTACTGAAATCCTATTATAAGCTTTTGCTTTGCCTTGCTACGCCCTTGTGCGATTTGACTATAAATTTACCTATATATTTGCTTACATATACTTATTCACCTCTCCACTTCAAATTCGCTTGGTGTGCCTATAGCTTTATGATCTGTGCTATCCGCTAATAAACATTTAGTGTCTGTTTCTCACCGCCTTTTGATTTCAGACACTGTTGGGATTTATATTATAACGACTATCGACTGACGAAGCAAATCCACTAAACACTATGTCAGGTAGCATAATATCACAGAGTTACCTAAATTCACTGGTTGAATGAATGCCTAGCAGGTCATGAAAAGTTAATTTCAAGAAGGGTGTGGCAATGCTAATAAATAACTGCGACGATCCATATCATCACACAATAAGTGAGATTGTATTACCTAAGGTAATAAATCTGGGAGTCATGATAGGCTACGAACCTAGAACTATGAGTAACTGTAAGACTAACATTACCAAAAGCCTCAGGGTCTTATGGGCTATTTTTAAGTCATTTCATTGTCCAGGAGAAGAAATATTTAGAGTATAATATTCGACTTTTAAGAGTCCGTGTTTGGAATATGGGATCCAAGCAGTGATTCCTTGTATCAAGTATAAAAGAGATATTCTAGAACGTGTTCAACGGCGACGGGTCAAAACTGGCCTATCTTATGAAGTCGGCCCGAGACGCTTCAGCCTATTTCCGTTATCTTACACAGGTTTCTGAGTGATTTAATTCTGACATACCGTATACTGAACAATGACCTTTGAAATAATATACCCTGTCTCCTCTCTTCAGTGTTAAGTTGAGAGGATGTACTAGGAAAATTCAAAAAGAGAGGTCAAACTGTTTACGTCTGGGACCTCGTTTTTCATATCAAGTAGTGAATTACTGGAATTCGCTACCAGAACACGTAATATCAGTAAAAGCCTTAATAAATCCGGAGCAATATTCGATCTTCTCAGTACTACAAGTCGCAAGGATTAATATAGATCGATTGACATCTTATTCTTCCTACTGATGTCTGAAATGTGTTTAAATATGTCAAGGTCTGGTAGTTGTGCCGCGCCATATTGCAAAGCTAGCTTGCAGGCTTGCAATGTGTTTTGTCGTCCGTATTAGAGGTCTTCCGTTCTCAGCGAATGCGGATGATATCATCAGTTTTTTCCACGGTATTCGCGTTGTCCATGTTTTGATCTCTTGTAGATTGCAGGATAAGAGGTGGAAAGCGTGGTATATATTTTCCTCAGGGGTCTAATGGCCGTTCTAATGGAGAGGCTTTCATCGAACTGGAAAGTAAAGATGATAAGCAAAAGGCCATGGCACATCATAATCAACATTTGGGCCGCCGTTATATTGAAGGTAACTCACGACTACTCAATAACCTGGAAAGTATTTGACTCATGCTCTGAAGATTTGAATAACGCTATGGGATGCAGACCTTATCATTCGTCAAATCGAAGGGAGCATGTTGTTAGGTTACGTGGTCTTCCATACGATACTGAGAAAAAAGAGATATTTGCCTTTTTTAACGGTAAGTAGCTATTAATAGTATGTGTTATTATCCATTTTGTATCATATACCAAAAGGTAAGGTTTTTCAGTCAGATTCTTTGTAGCTTACATAGAATTTATTATAAACAGGTAACACAAATGGTTATTTGCAAAGGAATAGTTATTGGTTTTGGTTAGAGCAGTTTCTATCGTTAACCTTTTTAATGGTACTTGATAAACAAATTCGAAGAGACTAATTTATAGACAACCTTTAAGCAACGCTAGGTAGCCATGAGAATGTCCACCTACTCAAAAGAGGATTAGAAAACAGTGTAAAGTATTAGGATTATGGTTTACAATTGATGATCAGTGTTAGGAATTAGATTTATGGTTCTCATCACAAACTAACATTGGCCAAAATGCTAAGACGCTATTTAGCTAAATGAGTGAATAAATTTCGCATCAAAATCCTAAACTAGTTATCCGTAAATTACAATATCGTCGCTTATTCTTACCAGTAACTTCTTAGTCTAAAATATGTTAATTTTTGACAAAATACTTTTGTCAACTTAGATACATGCGATGACGATTAGTGTAGGTATTTTGGTGTTTTGTGTTAGGGTAGTTTCCAAATAGACCCTATCTTGCCATGCTTTTCTCCTAGTAGAGTTCACGTGCAAATCGCGCAAGCGTTTGAGCGCTTCACTATTGACCCAAACCAATAACTACGTAAACAATCTAAATGCGTGATGTACTTGTTTACGGTTTGTTTGGCTGTGTCGGTTTGTAGTAGCTAGCAGTGGATTGTAATTTCACTATGTTTATCTAGTCTGCAGTATCTTCAACTCCGTAAAAAGGGCTTTCACGAAGGTTTCCTTGATTCGGCCTCATCTCGTTAGTATCTCGCACATTCTGCTGTTATTGCTTTACATATATGTAGTTGTCTTCTCAAGACCAAGAACTGTGTTTTCTTATCCCACACACTTACAACTTTATACAAGTATGGTATTTTGATAATTTTTCATTAAGTCTCCGACTAAAGCATTTTACACAGTCGCTATACAACTTCAATATTCATCGCATCGCTAAGTAATGCTTGTGGTATCAAATTATTGCACATTAGTAGTAATGACGTATCATTACCTTCGATTTAAGGCACCCTAAGTGAGCAATCTAGTTTTTTCATTTGTATCATTGTATATAGCATCATGTAAGTTTTCATGTAATTAAAGTAGGTATCGACCATACTTTTCTGTTTTTTACACTACATATAGTTGTTTCTTGGACTCCGGAAGTTTTGCTAACGCACTTGTCAGTAGAGTGGTATTTTACTGACCACCTTAATATATACTTCGATACGTTTGTGGTTAGAAAGTTTGGTAGTTAGATTCGCTTCATGCTTGAGCACCAAAGCTTGATCCCTAGCATATATGCGCAAAACGCCGTTTAAAACCTAAAGTTTTCTGTTCTGTCCACCAAAATACTTCGCTATCTCTGTTTGCCTTTAGGTAGCTGATGTCTTTTTCTTTAACTCATTTCGTAGTTTTGACTGTTGCATAGTAGCCGTTCCTGCGATCTGTAATGTGTGCTCTTAAACAGATTTAATCACCACATTTATCAGCCAACAAATTCAGTGTTATCCAACGTTTTGTGTATAGCTAATTCCTCTCTGAGTTATGGTAATCTTTAAACAGTGGGATCCTTTGCCTTTATGCAGAACGAGCTTTCCAAAAACTGCTCCCAAATACCCTGGTACTGCCGAGCGTGGGGAGTCTTCGGGTAGCATCACAGCCCACACACAAACCTAATGAAACTTCTTGTCTGGTGCATATGTATTCGCTGTTCGTTTGTACCAATATTTATGTTCAGATAAATAAATTCTAGAAACCATTACTACTTATATGTCAACGGGAAAGGTCGTATTTAGGCTTGTCGTACTCACACTGAAAGAGTGTGATTGCTGTCATAAGATGGCATTTTTTATTTGTTAATTCAACTGATCGTATGAGTTTAAATGGCATATCAATCTCCAGATACTCTTAGCATAATGACAAACATTTTGTATATCTAACCGCACTTTAGTTAATCAGAAAACCTAACTCTAGTGTGTCTGTGACGAACCTCTCGGCCGTTAGAGTACTTTGGTCTGATGCATGTCTGCTCATCTAGGTTTACTACGTTACAGCTCACAATGGTTTTTAGTCACGAAATCTGTAGTCGTGTTATGCTTTTGGTTGTCAGTCATCAAGCAATCCAATATTGATCAATGTCCAAAATCCCACAGTCTGATATAAAATATTTTAGCAACTCCAGAAAGTACTGATAAAGTTCACATTGACCTTGGTTTTGCAACAAACTGAGACTTAGTGAAAGCAGTCACAAACAGGTAGTTCGAAGGTCTTATTATACCGAGTAAATATTTTTTGCCTTTATATCCAAATGAGAAATTACTTTATAGTAGTTTTCAAGAATTTTCATGTTAGCAGCTAGAAAATTAATAAAAAGTTTACTTTTATCGATGTGTTATTACGATTGCTGGAAGGAAACAGCCCATGGAGTCGATTGTTTGTAGATTTCAAAAGATTCCGATTGATAAGAGTAACACAATATAGTGCCAGGTCACAGGTTAAGTGACCTAAAAATAAATATTTTTGATTTGGAAATCAGTAATATTTTTTTTCTCAAACCTGAGTACCCGTAATGGAATTCGACGACGAAATGTATGTCACTAAGTCATAGTAAACAGGAAATGTCTATCATTTATAATTCAAAGAAATAGTCTTACACTTGCTGGATGGGTTAGTAGTTTGGTCATGCTCATAAAATTCATGTCAAGGATGCGAACGCCATGGTGTAAAGAGGATTCTTTCATTTTGGACAGAAACAACTTGTGTTTTGTGTAAAAGGTCAACTACAACTAAGAATTCTTAATAATTCCTTACAAGCACAGTCTGACGGCTGTGATAGTTAGGTACAATCTTTCTAAGATAATTACCGGTAGTTGTACCTACGACATTTGAATATCTTTCAGTACATTATAAATAACTTACTTAAGGGTAAAAAATAACATACTTGTAAGCCATTAATATAACCGATATTTTTTAAACTTGGAAGCGAAAACAAATTACTTAGAACGCACAGTAAAATCTAAAATAAAAACAAGCGAGAGGAACGGATTATACGTTTTCATGTCATTTGCAACCAGTGGGAAGGTCAGTAAAACGTAATCAAAGACCGATAACCATCCGACTCTCAAGATCTGCTGGAAAAGGTAGGGCAAACATGTATTAAACGAGATATTATTGGATTTTTCAGCGTGACTATCAATCACTTATTAGCGAAACAGACTGGCGCACAAATATATATCAGTTTGAGTTACTACAACAGCATAATGGAAGGAAATTAATGGATACAAAGTAAGGATAGTAGTGTCTGCATCATCTGGGATGGTTTTTTTTAACTGAAGATGGTCCGTATTTAATCATTGTTTTTATTAATAAGTTTCATGATAGCTACATTTGTTGACTGACAGCACAATAGGCACTAATACACAACCACTTCTTGACCCACTATTTATTACTGGCTGTATAACAAACTTAAAAACCCTAAATCATGATATCACACATATGTCTTGTCAGTTAACCAAATGTATTTGTGAAGGTATAAACCCATTCTAATATTGTTTTTTTCGCTTTTACTGATTGCAGCTACTTTTGGTCAAATAAGGAGCTTATCTTAGGCTGTTACTAACTTGTTTAGTATAACACGTCTGATCGTTTTATTTGTTTCATTCCTTTCCTAATTTCTCGGGTTTTATGAATTCTTGGGATCGACAGGCCTGGAAATAGCTCCCAACGGTATCGGGTTGTTGGTGGATCATATGGGTCGTTGCACGGGGGAAGCGTATGTCCAATTCACATCTTCTGAAAGTCTAGCTCGGGCAAAGGAGAAACATATGGAGAAGATAGGGCACAGGTGCATATTTTCGGGTTTGGATGGGAGGTTTGGGTATTATTATTAATGTTTTACGTAATGGTCCGTCGTATGGGATGCTTAATATTTATTTGCTTAAGTGAACAACTTGTCAGTTAATTCTCATAAAATTTATTGTTCCAGATGGTCCACTTTATCATAGTTGTTCTTTTTTCAGATACATTGAAATATTTGAAAGTACAATGATGGAGGCCAACATGACCATACAGCGCCAAATGGAAATAAATCGTAAGCTTCCAAACAGTAATTTAGGTAACGTATTTAGAAAGCCGTAGTTCGGGTCGAGGACCAATGTTTGGTCGAGGCAGTCGTGATGGTCATCCTGATGGTGCGGGGCATCATGGAGGTCCCCGTGGAGGATATGATGCACCTCCGTTTAGTCCAAATGGGTCAGGCCCAAACAGAGGTCCAGTTCCTGGAAGATATGCACCCTATGGTCGACCACCACATGTTTTCGGACACCCGGGATACAATTCTCCTCCTAGAGGCTTCGAAGGACCTTCTCCCTCAAAAGGATCTAATTTTGGGCCACCTGGACATTACGAATACGATGATCCTCAAAGTTCGACTGGGCATTCTGTTCGTATGAGAGGGTTACCATACTCAGCAACCAAAGAGGATATTGATCGTTTCCTTTCTCCTTTACAACCAGTCAACATTCGGATGCGATTCAATGCTGTAAGTTGCCTTCATACTTCCTAGTTACTTTCTTTTCTTATGCCTTGATAATAAGTAAATCTCTGTTCTTCATATTTTAGGCTAACCGACCTACCGGAGAGGCAATTGTGGATTTTGCCAGTCATGATGAAGCGAAGGAGGCAATGAAGAAAGATCGTGAAAAAATTGGACCTCGTTACATCGAACTTTTCTTAGCATCCACCCCTAAGGGAATTTCTCCTTCATCTCGCATAGTAAGTCGCTGTTAGGATTACATTATTTATTTATAGAACAACAGCGCACCAGTTTCTAGTCGTCGATCTCCTCCTGTCCACAATAGTAGAGGCCATCAAGGATCACAATACGCTAACTTTGCTCCTCAACAATATGAATATGATGATATAAATTATGCGGAAGATGTAGGTTGCAATTCAGGTTCAAGTAGACCAGATTTTAATCAGTCATATGACGGTTTTCACAACGGCACAAGTGTAAGGGGACCAATTGGGCATTCAGGCAAGTTTTTTTACTTTTAATCTCAAGTATTTTACAGGAGAGGGTTATTCAGACTACAGATATCGTCATGGGAATCACTACTGAACATGAGGTATTATTTTATGTATACTTTACAATTACAAAAAAATAAACATTTTATTAAAAACTTGTATTAATTTTTATCAACCATGTAGTAGACTTTTTTCATATTATACTTATAGTACTCACTTGCCTATATGAGATAGGGTGTCAATTGTGAGGGGGGGGTATAATGTATTACATTACACCAACATTTACTTCAGCAAAGTAATTTTATGCATCGAGTGATAAAGTCAAGTTTTAAGTTGCCTTAAAGAATCTCAACCACAAAAACTAATATTAATGATGTTAATTAAACTTGTAACCAAGGACTTTTGCATACTTTCGAGTATGGACCATAATACTGTCAGATACATGTTTATGGTTATCCATAATTTCTGCATATATTGTATTGTTAGTTACACTGAAGCGGCAATGGTACCCTAGGTCACTTTGGTAGTAGCAATCATTAGGATTTGTGTCGTGGTTACTCGAACAATACAGTATTCAGTATGCTTAACTGGAATGTCATGCTCGACGACATTCAGTGCATTTTGACCAGGAAATCATACCTAGTTCTTGAGAATCGATGTCAGATGGGAATTTATTTAGTTTAGCAAAGTTACGAATATACAGCATATTTACTGAAAGTAGTAGGTATTGGCAGTTATTTGTGAATGTTCTTAAAAGCGCATATTTATGATTATTAGATACTAATCTGTGAACATAACCTAGTGCAGTTCGTTAACCAAGTAGGAGTCAGTTCATCCTGCTCTAAGTATTACTCTGCCTATAAATACCAATGATACAACTATTAGCTAGGTTGAAATTGGTGTTTCTGACTGACAGACCACTGTCTCACTCTAGAGTGGTCTATTGTGCAATAACAGATGAGGATGTGGAAGATGATAACCCATTCAAATCAATTATGCCTACCATAAAACTGCAAAGATGGTTAGATGAGAAAGTGAGATTTTATGGATAAGGGAAGACATCTATCAATCTGATTAGTAGTTTAGTTATCACTTTTGTAGCTTGAGCTAAGTGGGACAATTGGTTCTCACTTATTGGATTGTGTGCAGAGCTGTTAGCCAATCTTCGGCTGTTTCAATTTTGTCAACCGAGTAATTTTACGCAAGAGCATTTAACTAAGGATCCGCCATATGGACTTGCTTCGACATGAGTGATATAGTATGTGATCGTTCGGAATCGTATAATTGAGCCAAATATCTTCGGCAGGACTAGAATATGTGAATGGTTTTTGATCGATGACAAAGTGGCCTTGAGAAAATACTATTAGGTTCAAAGGAGTGTTATACATCAGTATGAGAAATTAGGATTGAAAGTTAGAGGTTAGGGTTTTCATCTCGAACTGGCATCAACTATAATGTTGGGATGCTATTTAGCCATATAGATGGATGGACTTCGCGCAGAAACCCAAGACTTGTCATTAATTCCATTTTTTCGTTCCTAGACTACAACCTCACTCTGTCTCTTAAATGTTCAGTTGTATGTTGTTCCTGGCTTTTGTTAGCTATCATTTGTCGCTTATGAACTGTTCATATTTTCGTCGCGGTCGATATTACTTCATCTCCTGGGCTTATCCTGATTATTTCGTCTTTATTCATAAATATAAGGGATATAACATCTGGGATCGTTACACATTCTTGATCGATTCCATTCGGATAAATGCTTGACTGAAATCTATACTTGACTAATATAGTTGTAGAAATTACCGCAAACTAAACCTCACTTTACATTGGAAAGGATTATGAGTAGTTTTTCTCGTGAATGTTTATCTAGGAGGTCGATATGCTATATAATCATTTATCCCTCATTTCAGTGCAAAACTGTCTTTAATAAGCATATGGTCTTTTAAGGAAATTGTTATTTTCACGGTAGATTGTCGGGTTCTAATTTTATAGACCTAATGGGATGATTAAAGGTGGATTATCGCTAACAGAGGGGATCCACAATGTGTGTTTCGTTCTACTTTAGAATTCTTGGCTACATGCGTTTCTATCCATGTGTTTTGATATCTACGTGGATGGTAACCCAGTACTGTTGAACGAATTAGTGGCTGTCTAGACTCATTAACTCAGTGAATTAGACGTTGCTGTTTGAAGCAAAAAAGTATTGGTTTCGAGTCTCAGTATGAACATCAAACTTGGAGGCATGTAGTAGGATAGATTGCATCATGCGTTCTGCTGATAGCCTTAATCCATCATTTCAACAAACTTGTGACAAAATAACCATATTAAGGTTTGATCGTTCAGGATGTGCATATGCTAATAGAGACTGATCACTTTAGCATCATCTATTGGGAGATACAAAACCTTAAAAATACTGAGACCTATATCAAAATAAAGTGTTTATGGAATAAATATTTTGCAGAAATATGATGGTTTCATTAACCATGAATCTTAAAGCTTCAGTCAGTGCTGTTAGCGGTATGAGGGCAGTTATCACTTACCGGCTGCCCACACCATGGAAGGGACCTTAAAAGGAAGTTGGATAAAGTTGATAAATTGGGTCGATTTTAGTGTGTTTATTGATTGGCGATAAATCTGTAGCGGTAAGTAAATCCTCAAAATCAATAGCTCTGTAAGTCTTCACCCTGAATGGTGAGCAGATTGAAGTAGTTGAGAAGTTCGTGTATCTAGGTAGCTACATAAGTGCTGGTGGTGGCGTGAGTGATGAGATTGATGCACGTATAAGGAAAGCCAGAGCGGCTTATGCCAATCTGGGCCATCTTTGGCGCCTTCGTGATGTTAGTCTGGCTGTAAAAGGTCGGATCTACAATGCGTCGGTGAGAGCAGTTTTGGTCTATGCTTGTGAAACCTGACCTCTCCGAGTGGAGGATGTTAGACGTCTCTCTGTGTTTGATCATCATTGTCTTCGAAGGATTGCTGACATCGGATGGCAACACCATGTTAGTAATGCAGAGGTTCGGCATCGAGTGTTCGGGCGCAGAGACGATAATTCGATTGGTGTCACCATCTTGAAACACCGACTTCGGTGACTTGAACATGTTCTACAAATGTCGTTTCAGAGAATTCCACGTCGTGCATTATTTGCCGACTCTGGGACTGGTTGGAAAAAGCGGAGAGGTGGTCAGTGTATGACATGGTGTCGTGGCATGAAAGAGAGCTGCAAAGGGTTGGCTTCTGTCGGTCTTTTACGACTCCCTGGTTGGAGTCCGAGAGATGGTGCAACATAGTGGCTAGAGACGTTATCAGATATGTCTCAGAATAGAAGCCAGTGGCGAGCCTGCTGTAACCTTCTTCTACTTTCTTCATAAAGAGTGGTTATAACTTTCTTAACTGAAAGAGTCTTCTGGTTTTACATCTCAGTCCCCCCCATCATCACCCTTCTCTTTTTTTCATCCTATTTCCTTTTTTCTTTTATATATACGCATCTTCCCCCTTTCTCTTCCCATTCTCATTGTTTTGTGTATATTCTGGTGCCTCTTTGTACCAATATGTATGTTTCAATAAATAAATAGCTCTGTAAGTCTTCGACATTTGGTGCTGACCGCATTAGTTTTGATGGACTCACCTAGCTGAAAGCTTTAAGTGTGCTCCAATGTGTCTTCGCTGTTTTGAATGAAGTCTGTACGCAGTTGGCTAAATCTTGTACATGTCTTACTTTCTATGTTATGGTTCTATGTGGACAGTTTGATTGGTATATAGACTCAGTATGTTTGAAATATAATGATTCATACCACAAAGGCGGTTCTGGACTTAACTGGCTGGGCTAGGCAGAAGCAGGACCGATACGTACTCTAGACTGCTCGTACGACTTTCGTGTATCGCTGGTCCGATCGACAATTCGCTGCTCTCTGATTGGCGGTCTTATCACATCATACGTTAACAAGGCATCCACTCGGCCACAAGTTATAACACTCCGAATCTGAGTAGTTTTAAAATAGGACATACTTAACTTCATATGATGAATAGTAACAAGATATGGTGCGTTTGTTTTAAATTATCTTGATAAATGTTGATCTGAGAAGTTTGATTCCTAATCTCACGATATCTTCATTCAATCATTATTTGTTGACCAATAGTAATGTGAACATGATCATAATTAATATCAGATCAATCAACTAATCTATGATTCGGGGGTTTTCTGTGGAGATTTTAAGTAATTTTTATGTATAGTTGAAATCATGAGTCAATTGAAGCTAGACCACCGTAGAAAACCTGGAAGCACTGGACGGGCGTTTCGTCCTATTGTGGGACTCCTCAGAAGTGCGCATCCACGATCCCGCCTCGCGAAACGGCCGGCCAGTGCTTCCAGGTTTTCTACAGTGGTCTAGCTTCAATTGACTCATGATTTCAACTATACATAATCTATGATTCGTTTATATTATGAATGATTTCAGAGATCAAGTCAAGATACATTATTATTCCTTATGAATTAGTAAGAATTATAAACTTCTGTGTTAGTCTAACCAATCTGAAAGGATCACCAGTGAATACATCTACAAATATAAAATTATTTTCGGATATCCTATACGACTATGATTCGAAGGTTAGTGATCCAATCGTTCTTGTCATGTACGACAGTAAATGTGGCCTTGTATTGTTTAGTCAAATGCTCTATCATACCGTTAAACATAGGATGACAAGATGTCATTCAAGTACCTTCAGTTCCAAGAATTTCTGTAAGATCCTAAAAGAGATGTTTTTGAACTGAATCCCTCTATCAGTCACATTCATCACTGGTAACATGATAACACTTATTACTTTCCCTTGTAATGAACGAGAAAGAAGCTGAGGAAAACCATTCTGTTATCAATATAAAATTACAGAATATCTTGCTAAAATATAAGAACCATATTGAAATTCACTTAGTATTGTTTGTTTGTATCTTCCTATTGATGTTTTTGGACTGCAGTTGATCAGTCTCTCTTATTGGTATATGTGCATACTGTGTGTATTGCCTCGATATAGCGTAAATTCACAAGCATGGTAAGCAAAGATGGATAGTGGCTAGCAGTGGAATCCAGGACGCGCGTCACTTCGTCCTATTTAAGACTCGTCAGCTGGATGTACCTGCATCTCAGAGTTGATGTTCACTCTGGGACTCGAACCCAGTACTTTTCGCTTCAAATGCCATCGTGTTATCCACTCAACTAATAAGTCCTGATAGCCACTTGCTTGTGCAATGGGGCGAAGTTGAAATTCACTTAGTATTGTTTGTTTGAATCTTCCCATTGATATTACTTGCATTTATTTTGTTAATTGTCATAGTCTGTACATTTACCACCAAATGATTGTACATGTTGTTTAAGTGTTATGATCTTCAGTCCACAACCTTTCCTTTCTGTATTACTCATTGCATGATACACGTTGTTAAACGCTCGTAAATGCACCACTATACACACGTCTATTGTTCTCCGTTGCTTGTGGTTACGATAAATGACCTTTGAAACATATATCATTTACATTTATAGACTGTAGCAACATTTCCATTACTATCCTACGTTTAGCGATATCATTGGAACCAGATCAACTTCAGTGGGATTATCGATTATCTATAGTTGTGGATTCTGGTACCAAACGCAACGGAACGTGCACCAACCAGCTGTTTTAAGTAACGTCCCTTAACTTTTATTTGTGTTCATAACTTATAATTTGTATACTATAATATTAACATTTGGAGGCAAGACTATAATTTATGGATGACCTTTGAACGAATATTAAGTGACCTTAAGAAATATTAACCAATCAGTAAACCGTCAGTATAGTGTAAAAATATATTATATAAAACCAAATAATTAAAGTGGATACACTCCTTTTACATGGTCCATAAACTTATCAAGTCTAGTAAGAGGTTCAAAGGTTCTGAAATCGTAATGCATAAGGTAGAGAAACTCATCCATATGGCTCCATAATAGTCGGTCTCTTGAGCCATGATAAGGTCGCAGAAACTCTTTCAGCATTGACCACATAGCTTCAATATTGTTTGCGTGTACTCCGATTGTGTAAGTTACTACGGCTTTTATTATACAGTTCGCGGCAATTATTATTATTTGCTTTAGTCTCAATCTGGATCGGGCGAAAAAAGTTCCTATTCTAGAAGACGTCTTTCTTCAACATATATTACATCGAAGGACAATATCATGGTAGTCTGCCTAAAGTCTAAAAGTCATTTGATTACTGCAATTACAAATAAAGGAACTTCTTGGTACTCCTATTTATTGTAGACGCTTAATTATCACGTCTTCTCTAGAATCCACTGTAAACTGATTGTGCATGAGCACTAGGCACTGAAATTGGCGTCGTGACCTTGAAATCCCTCAAACGCTTCTGATTGGCTCGTCCATAAGTTATAGTCTTGCCACATTTGGACGTAATAATTTTATTGCTATTTTTGAATTGATATAATTGTTGGCCCTCCACAGATTCTTCCAGTTCATAATTCCTTCCAATTTCCGTTACTATTTCCTTCAACTCGAACTTCTCAGCCTTCTACTTTCAGGGTTTTTCATTTCTGATTGTTTTTGCATACTACTTATGTTGACATACATAAGTAGCATACACCACAACCCTATATATTCTTAAAATATATTGTTCACTTATTCATATGTCTATAGGATTAATTATGCTCATTTCCATTCACATTATTTGTCTGTCATTTTTTCTACTAAGGGCTCTATTAATTATATTGGAACATTGATGCGGTATATATATATATATATATATATATATATATATATATATTAACTTACTTATTTACTTACGCCTGTTACTCCCAATGGAGCATAGGCCGCCGACCAGCATTCTCCAACCCACTCTGTCCTGGGCCTTCTTTTCTAGTTCTATCCAGTTTTTCTTCATTCTTCTAATGTCTTTCTCTATTTCTCGGCGTAATGTGTTCTTTGGTCTTCCTCTTCTCCTTTGACCTTCAGGATTTCATGTGAGGGCCTGTCTTGTGACGCAATTGGGTGATTTCCTCAAAGTGTGTCTTATCCACTTCCAGCGCTTTTTCCTGATTTCTTCTTCCGCTGGAATCTGGTTTGTTGTCTCCCACAGTAGCTTGCTGCTGATAG
Organism: Schistosoma mansoni; assembly: GCF_000237925.1. NCBI lineage: Eukaryota > Metazoa > Platyhelminthes > Trematoda > Strigeidida > Schistosomatidae > Schistosoma > Schistosoma mansoni. The sequence goes on from NC_031500.1 coordinate 1,242,293, forward strand.
TGTCTGGCCAGCGGATCCAAAGATCATAAATATTCAACAATCCAATTACATACACTTTAGAGACACAAAAGTATTAGCGGTTTTTAGCGAGTTAGTTTTTTACGGGATGGGATCGCTAACCCCATGCCCAACCCTCCTCTTTAATCAGGGCTTGGGACTGGCAGTAGCCTCCGGAGGAGCTACAGGCGGAGTTTCACAAAAGTACACTGATGTATATTATTCATTACAGTATGATGGTATCTAGGGATGGTATATAATAATTACTGTACACTACTTGAAGATGAATAACTGTGTGTTATCAATACACTTTGTTAGTAAATCGCACAAATAACCTTTAACATGACAATAAAACACAGAAAAACAATCATGAACTGATACAGTTTCTTTACAATGCAATACAATTTTTCTGCTTATTGGGATATGACAAAAAAAGTTGTATGTAGTATTAAAACTTTCTATCTAATGTTCAATTTCTTCGAAACCATCAAATCCAACCTTGGCATTGATACCTATAACCATAATTAAAGTTTTCTCATGTAGTTTGTAACGCCAGGAAATACCTCATGGAGCCAGTCACTAGTGAGCATATGATCATTATCAGAAGGGGGTTTTGTGGCGATTTTAGTAATAGAAATCATGAGTCAAATGAAGGTAGATCACCATGGAAAACCTGGAAGCACTGGACGGCCGTTTCGTCCTATTGTAGGACTCCCCAGCGAGATGTTTAGCTCCTGGGTTCGAATCTCTCGAGGCGGCATCGTGGATGTGCACTGCTGAGGAGTCCCACAAGGGGTCGAAACGGCCGTTAAGTGCTTCATAGAATTTAAGTAAAACAATTGAGTATGGTGTAAAACTGAAAACACAAACGAAACGTCTATGTATAAACTATACGTACATTAATAACCATATAAGTAATACATCTTGTATATCTAAATTTTTCAGGCTATGAAGAATTCGTTGAGATGTACCAGGAACTGGATATTCAATATATCAGTTTTCCATAAGTTTAATGATGTAGTGAAAATATCATCATGGAAACAAATTCAAGATATTAGTCAGTTAGAATGGAATTAATGATGTAATTTGTAAATTATGTTTTTATCTTTACAAATCAAATGTGATCCCGCTAAAGCACTAATCACCGCCACCACCACCACCACCACCAACAACAACAACAACAAAAACAACGAGTGAGTGGCTTATTCAAAATCAGTTTTGTATTATGAACATCGTGAACTGAGTTGATTGTTTCCCTAAGCTTCTGAAATTACTTAACTTTTATTTTTAAACTTCTGGTTATTTTATTCTTCGAACAGCGGGTCACTACTACTGTAGGTCTTTATATTTTGGTACTAAACTTAAATGTAAAAGCAGACTACTATAATCCGACGAACTTTGATGATGGACAAGATCAGTCGGCTTTTTACATCATCTCTAGAAATCATTGTGAATATAATCCTTCTATGTTCAGTGGAGAGCCCGAAAATTATGGTAAAATCTGAGAACTATACAGTAAATAATTCATTTACAAGGTGTCAATCAGTTGTCTCAGACTTCGTTGTTCCTTCGTTTCCATATCAATCACTCACTGTTCTCGTTCTCTTCTCCTCAATCTACCCAACCTTCTGCTACCAACCACTCCACTTTCGTTTGGTGATAGGCATTACTTATATCTGTCCTAGTGTGGGACTCCTCAGCTGTGCTCATCCACGATCCCACATGGGACATCCTAACCCAGAACCTTCAATCTCGTGCGCTAACGCCTAACCTCTAAGCCACTAAGCTGGCATACGTCGGTGCTAGCGTCTAATTTAAGCCAATCCATGATATTACGTGACCATCTTCCACTGTCCTCCGTGGGTTAGTACCATATTTTATTTGGTTATGGAAATGCTCAAAATGAAATAAAATCAAATTTAATTAATAACAAAATAGTGATGAAGAGAAAGCAACCGCAAGCATGGAGTGTGCATTGATAAATTTTATAACAATTATCCAATGATTAGTTATTCAGTAATGGTGCATTCAATAACTGTCCAGTTAAAATCACATCAGAATGAAATGAACTGAGTTTAACAGAAACCATGAAAAGGGAACAGTCCATCAATTTATTGATCAGTATAAATCAATTCGAATGGATTCACTCGAAACATCATTATTCCAGATGGATTGATAGGAATTGTAAAATTCTCTGTCAATCGTACATCTTTGAATCTATCACCAGTGAATACATCCAATAATTCGAATTTATCTCCTGATATCGTATACATTTGTGATTTGAATTCATCCAGATTTGTGGTAAAGTTGATTGGTCCTCCATCAACTCTTGTGTAGATGCAAGCAATTGCCCAACCACTTGGACAATTATTTAATTTTCGTATCCACAACTGTATGAACAGAAATATATAATGTAATTAGTTCCCTTTATGAATTGAAATAACGCAAGAACAAATATTGATGTAGAATAATATGAATTCACTATATGGAGTGGTATCACATCAGTTACCTACAACCCAATGTGTATTAGAATTATAGCATTGGGGTAATAAATTGTCTGGAACTATTGACATAAGTGAATATAGAGGATTGGAATGACAAAAGGTTATCAAAGATAACTATATATATACGTGCAAGGAAAGGTCATAGGTTGTTAAGCTTTAGAATGAAGGAAGCATAAAGGGTGGGTGGTGTAAAGTTGAGTGGAGTTCAAAGACTAATAAGATCAAATGTGTGATAATTTTAGAGGTAATAAAGAATTCATGGAATTGAAGATGGGTTACGTAATAACGGAATAGAATTTGGAGAGTTCATATAATTTAAGAGAGACAAGTGAGCGGAAATGTGTTAGTGGAAGGGTGGTTTAAGAATTGGTTAATGGAGGAAGACTATAATCTAAACTAAATATTGACCAAAATAAAAACAAATGCAGGCTCAGTAGTCTATCGGTTAAGTGCTCTGACGTGAGACTGGTATGATCTGTGTTCGAATTTCACGAGGTGGGATCGTGGATGCGCACTTCTGAGGAGTCCCACAATAGGGCAAAACGGCCGTCCATTGCTTCTAGGTTTTCCATGGTGGTCTAGCTTCAATCGACTCATGATCTGAACTAAATAAAATCACTAAAATCTTCACGAAACTCCATTCTGACAAAATAAAACTGATGACGAAGAAAAAACACAAAAAATTGGATTACTAGGGTAGTAATAAGTTTATTACTGTCTCTTTTTGGATACATAGATTCTGTTTAGGTTTTATGATTGCGATCGCTTCAGCGAACCGGAGATCAGCCGTACTTCTTTGCTAATAATTTTAAAAACATGAGAGATTTCAATGATATGTCTAGTGTCATGTAAATGCCGAGCTATTGTACTGTTGAGAGCCCTAGTCATTCTCAGCTTCAGTTTCTTTGGAACATGCTCAGAAATGCGAATATGTACTCTTCTCTTGGTTCTTCTAATGTATGTGCTTTGGCACGTACATGTAAATCGGTAAATTCAATTGGAGCAGATGTAAAAGGTTTGTTATCATTCAGTACAGCAGTAACTAATACTCATATTAACGACATCTTGTGATCTTGTTGAAGAACAACTAAGGGAAAGAATAACTGCATAATTGAATGTATGGTGTTGGACATCTTAGAATATGAATAGAGAACCTAAAATAAGTAGTTACTCATTCATTTTATAGAAAAAACTTTGTGACGGAAACAAAAGTATCTCAACACTTATGTATAAGAATTTCAATCTAATGCAATCAACTCACCTGCACATCATTTCGCGATTTGACAAATTCCGCCTGATGTCCATCTTTATCCTGATCTATCCGCAACAAATGTTTGTTACGTAACAGAGATGCACTGAATTGATCCACATTGTTCATGTCAGCTGAGATGAGTAGTGGAGCAGCGAACATACACCACATGCCCATATGAACTCGCTTTTGATCATTGGAAAGTCCGTTGTTTCCTAAGACCAACATATCGGGATCGTTCCAGTGTCCTGGACCAGCCACTTTCGGTAAAACATCGTTGCGAAGTTTGTATCCATTTATGATACTGATTATAGATCCCCAATTGCTTTGCACGTTGGACGACACTCGCCACAAATTACAGTTATTTTGTAATCTTTCCCAGTCCACCAAATTGTGATTTGAAAGCCAATAGCTATATGCTGGATAAGTACACAAAAGCGTTACAGGTCTACCAGTTCCATTAAGTAATCTACTGAATTTTTCAAAACCATCTGGTTCAGTATTCTGAGCACAGTGGCATGCATGCATCTTTACATAATCTACTCCCCACTCGGCCACTGATTTTGCATCCAATTCCAAATGATTGATACTTCCTGGATAACCGGAACATGTCATGTTCCCGTAACCAAGAGTTATACCGAGTAGAAGATCTTTGGAGTGCAGATATTCTGTAAGGCTTTTAATACCCTGGAAACGAAATATGTTTTAGAGGTTTAAGAATATACGAATTAAAAAGGTACCATAAAGTGAAAGTTGACAAAGATAAAAGGAAGTCGAAAATAAGCCATAACTGACATATCTACTGTAACATATTGATTCACACAAGGAAAGCTATGATATGTCTTTCATGATCAGTACACTGACGTTGTAAATCACACAGGAAAATTATTACTGAAGAAGAAAATTACAATTAGCTTAACAGTCTGATGAAAGTGATTTGTATAGTTTTATATTGCTCAAACAGAATACACAAGTTGTGGACATTTTATATCAAATGATATAGATCAACTTACACTGGGAAATCTTGAAGGATCTGCCATTATTCTATTCGTCTTCGGATCACGCTGTTTCGCTAACCAACAATCATCAAGTATCACATATTTATAACCCAGATCTCGCCAACCATCCGAAACCAGTTTATCAGCTGTTCGCTTGATTGCATTCTCACTAAGACAGTTGTTTGGATTGTTGTTGCAGTTTACTTGACATCCAAGCTGTCGCCATGTGTTCCACCCCATTGGTGGTGTTCTAGCCAATCCATTATCCAAACACATCACACAGTTTAGAGTGAGGATGGCTACTCCCGAAACTATTGTTAGCACCGTGAACATATTATCTAAATAGAAAAATTGATGAGTTAATAAGTATCAATTAACTGAAGTGTAATTCGATTGAGGTGTATATTATCACAAAACATCGTTTTATCAAAACATAATCAACACATTCACTTTATCAAAATAATATCCTTTGATAGGTGAACTTCTCCGACATTCATAAAAAATGTATGACGGCATTGTTTTGTGTTAGGTTCAAAGAGAATAGTATGGTATATGGATGCAAATCCGCCACCATATTTTCCCTTTTTCAAACATGTTACACTGATGAAGCGACCCATTCCCTGAAACTACTTTACAGATGATATAGTCGTGATCCACCTCTTATCAGAATGGGCAATATCAAGAGTCGAACATGAAGGTTTAGGAGATTGAGTTAGTTTTGAGTAACCATATGAAATGAAGGTGAGTGATAGAGCACGAGTTTAAAAAAGATAGAAAATTAACATTTTTTCAATTAGATAACTAAAATAACTCATATTGTCATTGAATAAGAAAAAGAGAATTCAGCGAAGAAAATTTTCTTTTCGACGAAATCATTTACTTAAGCTGTACATTCGTATATATAGTAATATGGAAAATATATTTCTATAGGAGGCTAGAAAAGATTGCATTATAAATTGATTCGACAATAAATAATAAATGAGGTGACGTACTAATCAAGGGGGGGGGTAAGGAAGAAAATAATTTATGGGTCAGATAATAGTTCAATTAACAGATATGAAGAAAAGTGACAAACACAAAGGTCATAATAATAATAACTGATTAGAGTTTAAATGTAAAATAGTAATTTAAAAAACAAAAACCGATAATAATCAGATAAAAGTACAAAAACAAAAAACCAAAAAAACGTACCCAATGAGGGAATTAGGGCCAAGGAAGGGTAAGAGGTTGGACAAATCGTTTCTGCACGCAAAGTTCAGGCTTGAATTCATGGATTGCCAATGCCTCAGCAGTGCATAAAATATTGATTCGACCTCCCTTTGAACCGGTTCCTTTAACTCTATGGATTATTTTAAAAGACGTCTCTTTTGGAGCAATGTGTCCGCAATTGATCAAGTGCTCTTGTATCGAACTGGTTATCTTCTTACATTCACCTTTTAGGAGCCAAGCTGGATAGTGTTCAGAGATACGTTTGGAAAGCGATCGCTTTGTGCGGCCTATATAACGTGCTCCACATGAGCAAGTAAATTTATAAATACACATCGATGTGGCCCAAAGCGAAAGCTTATCCTTAACACACCCCCGAATGGTAGGCCGGCTAGAGAAAACGATTCGGAGCTTGGCTGTGTAGAAAGTTTTATTCAACGTTTTTGAAATCCGTTTATTCAGGATTTCAGCAGCCGTGTCTCCCTTGAATTCCATATTCATAAACAAGGTTTTCTTCTGCACCGTCAAAGTTATTTGTTGCTGACGTTTAGATGTTAAGTTGCTATCAACGAACCTCGGTGGATAACCATTTTTGATGAGGGTCTGTCGAAGATGAAGTAATTCTTCATTTATTGTGTCACTAGAACAGATTCGCTTAATCCTAGATGATAAAGAGTGAATTAAGTTCCTCTTTCGACTCAGTGGAACCCAACTATGGAAATTCGTGTATTGTCCATTCCAAGTGGGTTTTCTATACATAGATCTTTGTAAATAACCATCAGGCAATCTTTTCAAATGGACATCAAGAAAATGGAATTCGTGGTTCGATTCTGCCTCTAAGGTAAATTGAATTGAAGGGTGACAGTTATTGAAAATATTTAATATTTCATTGTGGTCCATGTTATGTGGTCCATTTATAATGCAATCTTTTCTAGCCTCCTATAGAAATATATTTTCCATATCACTATATATACGAATGTACAGCTTAAGTAAATGATTTCGTCGAAAAGAAAATTTTCTTCGCTGAATTCTCTTTTTCTTATTTTTTCAATTAACAGACATGTGAAAAATATCCGTTCCAAAGTGCATAACATCAGACTCTTCCAATTTTCAGAAGGGGGTTTTGTAGAGATTTTAGTAATTTTGTACAATTGAGATCATGAGTCAGTTGGAGCTAGACCACCATGGAAAACCTGGAAGCACTGAACGGCCGTTTCTTCTT
>NC_031500.1:1249668-1265179 GCF_000237925.1 Schistosoma mansoni
TAATTCTTTATAATAATATCTGGATCTATGCATATTTATTACACTTCGTGAACCTGAAACATCATAGATTTTTTTACTTAAAGATATGGCCGGTGTAAACATTAGCAAACAAAGAACGATTAATTATACACAATGATCGAATTTGCTTTACACTTATCTATCATACTGGCAAACCTACTTTTTCAGGGACTTGAGATTTTTTGGGTATCAGGATATTGCCATTGTTCGATGTCACCATACGAGGAGGTAGTTTTGGAGGAGTATCTGACGGTGAATTTATGTCGTTTGCTGTATATAATACCGATTGCATGTTATCATCTGAAGTTTGAACACGAGAATCTGTAGTACTGACTTTATTTGATTCCTCGGAGATACTCAATACAAGAGAAGAGCTAATCGTAGCTACGGGACTTGTTGCATTTTTGTTTGAATTACTCGTTGTCCGATAATTCTGTCGATTTACAGTTGTGTTTAGTGATTGGGGTCTGCTGCAAAAAGTTGATAAAAAGAGACCCAGAGGAGCTCCGGGAGGAGTTAAATAAAGTTGATCTACACGATATTTTTGAGACTGAACCCAAATCTTTTATAACTTGAGATGAGAGTTTTTGTTGCATTCATCTTTATCTCATGATCTCAACTATTGAAATTCAGATAAGACAACTGATTAGAATCATTGAATGTAATTGTTGTCGATCAGATAATACGAGATAGATAAAAAAGAAAAAAAGGAGTTCAGGTTTTTACTTATTAATGATTAGTTGCCATGGTACGGCTTATTGTATTTCATCTCCCTTATTATTACTGTTTAAATTAGCCCATATGTATAGGGCTTCGGTTGTTTGTTTCTCCTCATAAGAATTGAAAGCTTTTTGACGGATTCTTGTGCCATTGAAATCAATTGTATGACTTGATTCTATCGAGTGTATTGCTATCACTGACTTGTTCTCAAGTTTCCTTACATCATCTGAGGACTAAGGAATGTGCTTTAAGCATTGTTTATAATCCTTCACCATCAAATTCAGTTGCCTTGATGTTTCACATACATACGCTGCATTACAATCATTACATCTGATTTCACAGACACAATTCTGTTGTTCTTCTCCTTTGTGTATTGAATCTTTAATTCTTACTAGTTTTGATCTTAGAGTATTGTTTGTTCAAAAGAATGCTCTTATATTTTGAATATTTAGGATCCTTCTGATCTCCTCTGGAATACCTTGACGATATTGGATCACCACTTTGTTAACCCATTCCTTTTTCTTTGATCCTTTTTCCACTATTAATGCTGTTTTGTTCTTCGTTCTTAACTAGAGTGAATGTAATTAAATTCATTCCTATTTCTATATCATTTGGTTCAGGGAAAAGTTTTTGAACTCTTGTGATGATCATATTTTTGGCCACTGCCACTTTAGTCGAGTGTGGATAAGCTGACTTCCTGAATGTGTTGGTTTTCGGAAAATACTTTCAAATTAAACAGTCTAGAAAAGGTAATTTGTGTTTAGGTGATTCCAACTCCTTGATGAATTTGATTCTGTCAGGAAAGTTGTTGACATGTTTAAATAGTTCGTTAAAAGTATCCAGTTTTATAATGACATAAGTTTCATCTTTGTATCTTAAACGAACTTTTTGTGGATCAGAACACATTGGGATTGCATGAATAGGTTAGTAACAATTAGCGAAACCGGTGATCCCATAGCTACACATTCTGTTTGTCTGAATAAATCTCCTCGAAAACTGAATTCAGCTGAATGTAAACATAGATCTAACGCTTTAATAATGCCTGAGATACTTGGAGGACAGCCACTTATTCAAAGTGGCTCTACATTTGTTATTCATGATATTTTCATAAGGTCCAGTATGAAGATGTTCATTCACTTATCTTTCATAATCAGAATTATTGATAACAGCAATAGTGTTTCCTTTGTCAACTCTCATAGTAACAATTTTCCTACCTTTGCGTAGCTATTTTAGAGCATACATCTATTATTAAGATAGATTAAGTGCATTCAGTTAATGTTTCAACAATGTAATTGAGATTTAAGACCTCGCTGAGTTCACAATATCAGTTGGAATATTGTTCAAGGAAGGTTCGATAATCGGAATAATTTCAAAAGACAAAAGTCGTGTTTTGTTCAAATTGAAATTAAGACTTTTTTGAAACAATGATAGTCTGTAAAACATCGTTGAGTGATCTATTTTCTACGAATATTCATACCGAGATATAACTGCAGACAACAAACCACACTTGAAAATGAAACATTATCAAACCATTATGTATATGTCATCACACAATTAATAATCGACACTTACATTTCGTTTGAATTGCCCAGTTGACTGAATTAGGAACTAACTCGTATTTATACTCTAATGAATATGACCGTAGTAAAGGAATGAACTAAAAGCGACTGTGAGGGGTTTTATCACTCATTGATCAACCAGTTAATAACTTTGAAAATACACATTTTTTGAAGTCAAACAACCATATATGAAAGTGCACACGGATCTCACATTAATACCGAAGCCACTCTACCCTTCATTGCGTTCTTCACTAAATACATAAAAACTAGTTCATAGACACATCGACTGTCCGTCTTCTGATAACCTTATGAGGACAGGAACGGAATATGATGGGTCTTACGATTGTTCTTCATAATGGTCATTTGTTTGGGATTAATGGATTATGTACAATGTGTTGTGTGTTTTGTAGTGGGGATTATGATTTCAGATAAGTGGTGTTTAGTTGGTGTGTGTATGCGTGAAGGAGTGAATGTGTCTTTGAGAAACATTTATGGAGGACACTGATTTGCATGTTCTTCTCAATCTACATGAATGGTGTTGCACACTTTGTGTACTGAACACCATGACGTTCAATCAATGACGGGGTTCAACATAATTTGTTTAGCATTTGAGATTCATCGAGCATCATAGAAAGCCATATGAACTGGTCATTCTTAAACGACATAAGATTGAAATCGGTGAGGAAGATGTGTAGGCTCGATGGATGACTGTGATTGAGTTTACCGGTTTCGAGATAATGTGGTAAAGATGCCAAAGTTATTCGGAGGCTGACAACGCTATACACAGTAACACCTACTATTATTAATCGTACCCACCAACTGAAATCAAAAGACAGAAACGGGGAGATTCGATGATATATTCGGTTGTTTATCAACATATTGTGAATCGACTGATTTAATGTGACTAGCGATTGCAGGAATTGTTGGGTACGTCGTTACTACTCGTGACCTGGTGCGGATGCATGACCGAGCGCCTTCAGCTCAATGAGTGGTAAGCATTCAATGTTGAACACCTACAGAACTATTTGTTTTGGGGATTCGCTTACTGCTACAGATCACTTCTTCCTTGTGGGGTGGTGATGACGCTACTACGTGGCCAGCCATAATTTTAAACTCATCAAATTCGCCGTTGGTAAATACTTCTGATAGTTTGTCATGTTTAACAGCGTATAGTCGTCATTCCTTACAATAATAGATCATTGTTATAAACGTAAAGATGCCGTCGTCAATTGTTATAAACGTAGAGGATACTAGTTATAACTGGAGGGGTTTCTTGTTACAACAGTCCTTTTACTTTTTACACGTATGTGGGACGTTAATTTGCCTTAGACGAACATCTACACTAGATTCCCACCCAGTGTCTATTCTACAGGACTTCAACAGAACTCAGATCAAGAACACGAGATTAGCCTGACTATAATGTCAATATATTTCACACCAAAATCCGACACAAGGAACAGTCAATCGATAAGTGTCCATCAACAAGAAACAGTCAATACATAATAAGGATAGGGGAATATATATATATATATATATATATATATATATATATAACACCTGTCATCCTATCTAATGCCTGACTCATCAAGACAACCAATCACTGTCATTCTCGCCCACACATCACCTCCCTCGCGAAGTTTGATCGTATGATTTCACTTTAGGGTCTGTTTGTTTCCGTTTCCCGAATGACCTTCGTTTAACTTCTGATTCTAGATCATTTTTTTTCATTTCAACTTGTGGTGGTGGTGGAATATCAAATGTATCACATAATACTTCGATTGGTAATGGTTTGAGTTTAGATGACTCATAAACACATTTTCTATCACGCAGTTGATTTACATGTCTAATAATTAGTGTATTTTCGACCATCACTTCATATAATACTGTACCACGTCGTTTTTTTATAAACCCAAATATCCATTTTGGCTTGCCAGGCCGGAAATCCCGTGCATAGACTGAGTCACCTACTTTGAACCCTCGAATTTTCGGGCAATTCCCTTTCTTATTTTTTTGTAGTCCACTGATTCTGTCTTTCGGGTTCAAAACATCAGAAAATGTTCTAATCGGTCGGCCAAACATTATTTCGGTTGGAGATTTCCCATCTTGACAGTTTGGAATTGGCGTACTTCTATAAGAAATGAGAAATTGTTGCAGAGCCTCTTCTATGTTGCCTTCTCCTCCCATCTTTAAGAGAGCTCGTTTAAGAATATCAACAAATTTCTCTGCCTGCCCGTTCGACTTAGGGTGATACGGTGGAGTTCTAACGTGCTCGATTCCATTCTGTTTACAGAACTCCGTAAACTCTAACGACGTGAACTGCGTTCCGTTATCTGAAACCAAAACATTAGGTGTACCAAACCTTCCAAATAATTGTCTCAGACGTAACAGTGTTTCAGACGTAGATGGTCTTCGTACCACATAAATTTCAGGCCACTTCGAGTACGAATTTACCACCACCAAAAAATATTGTCCACTTATAGGTCCAGCATAATGAACATGTAGTCGGACCCAAGGCTTTTTCGTTTCTGGCCATGGCTGGGATTCTACCTTCGGTGGATCTTTTGCACCTTCGGCACATCGCCGACATCTCAATACGTATCCTTCCACAGCCTTATCCATTAATGGCCAACAGACATAACTACGCATAAATGCCTTCATTCTGTTCATTCCCGGATGACCAATGTGAAACTGTTTAAGCACAAAAAGCTGAAGAGATTTAGGGATAACAACACGTTCACCATACATCAAACAATTATCATAAATCGATATAGACTCACGTCTCAAGAAATATTGGTGAAATTCTCGATCAGCTTTGTCCTGTTTCCAACCCTTTAAAACAGCTTCCTTTATTCTTTTAAGTAGAGGGTCACTAGTCGTGGCTTCTTTAACTGCTTCTGCCGTTACTGGTAGGATTCTGATAGCATCACAGAACACTCTTTTTATTTCCGGTTCAAGTGATATAGAAGCAACCACTATATCTTCCTCTAACTTGCGGTTATGTGGTATTACTTTTGAAGTCTGCATCTTATTTCCTTTACGGAACTTATGCTCATGATCAGCAACTTTCTGTCTACTTTTACAACATACTTGAGCATGACCATATTTACCACATTGAAAACATACTCGTTTTTTAAAGTAACAAACTTTGGCAGAATGACACTTGCCACATCGCCAACATGACGTTTTGTGTTTCACTTAATTTGGGATTTTCTGGGTGTTCGAATCTTTATTTCCATTAAAAGATTTACGTGAAGCTCTAACTCCAGCGTGTTCACTGTTCCTTTCTACGAGATTCGTGTCATGCTTCAAATTAATAATTCTTTGACACTCTTCAGATACTGATTGTAGACTGATATTAGGATTTTGTTCGACTCTCGCCAGAATCCGTGTTCTAATATCTACATCTACTGAAGATTGTAATCCACATAAAAAATAAGGCATTTGAACTAATCTGAGGACATTTCCTGTAAACGGAACCGTTCACATTCCCGGTTCACGATGCTTGCATACGTTACGTAATCGTCCTGTACTTTCTTTACGAGTTGAAGACATTGGTATCTAGTGTGCAAAATTGATGACCGTTCTCCAAATATATGAGTCAGGCATTCAACTGTTTCTTTAAACGTTATGTCGGATGGCTTTTTTGGAAGGATAAAATTACAGAATTTTTCATGTTCGGACACTCCGAGCTTTCTTGATAATAATCTCAATTTTGAACTTTCGTCCCACTCTTTACATTCATTAATAAATAAATCCTCATGGCGTTTAAACCATGCCTCAAAAGTAACTCCACTTTCTGGATCAAATCTAAATTCAGTTATTGAATTTGCAATAGAATCCAGAGTCATATTGGAATTAGACACATCAGTTCTTGAGGATATCGACATATTTTTGACTAATAATTCGATAAGAGTATTTTGCTGTTGCAATAAGGTTTTCAGATCATCCATTTTCTTGATACAAAATTCACTTTAACTGAATACGTAAGCGTAGATCCGTTTTAATCACCGTCGCCAATTGTTATAAACGTAAAGATGCCGTCGTCAATTGTTATAAACGTAGAGGATACTAGTTATAACTGGAGGGGTTTCTTGTTACAACAGTCCTTTTACTTTTTACACGTATGTGGGACGTTAATTTGCCTTAGACGAACATCTACACTAGATTCCCACCCAGTGTCTATTCTACAGGACTTCAACAGAACTCAGATCAAGAACACGAGATTAGCCTGACTATAATGTCAATATATTTCACACCAAAATCCGACACAAGGAACAGTCAATCGATAAGTGTCCATCAACAAGAAACAGTCAATACATAATAAGGATAGGGGAATATATATATATATATATATATATATATATATATAACACCTGTCATCCTATCTAATGCCTGACTCATCAAGACAACCAATCACTGTCATTCTCGCCCACACATTAATCATGAAGTACAATATATATTAATAGTGAAATAAAGTACAACAAACTTTTCGACTCCTCCTAAAATTCATCGTTTTTTTCATCATCTTTATCAGTCATCCTGACAAAGAAAAGGAAGAGTGTGCAAGTGCATTTCGAAATATATGCGTACGCGCGTAAAGACACAAAACGGCCGAGAAAAGGTAAATAAACTCCCACAAATATCGTTGCATCTTTTGTACGCTGATTTGAGAGGTCGTTAATGTGGGTCTCAAAGTACGAAGACATATGTATTATATCGTAATTCAGGTTGAAGTAAAATATCAGTTAATTGCGGTCGAGTGGAAACAGGCTTAACTGAACGCGCTGAGTTTGTAAGCCTGCTCGTGTGGGAGTTCAGATCCATGTTCATCGAAGAAAATGAAAGATTCACGAATTCCCCTGGAAGTCGAAGTGTCGCTCCATGAACAAGTTAAGCTCCAGTGCTTCAATGTCTACCTTCAGTGCATTGCGAATGCATAGTAAGACGAGTGGAACAGTGTCATTCCACTGTGAAACGATAGTAGTTGATAATGAGTTTTTTAGTTGTCGGTGAAAGCGTTCTGAGAGTCGTTTCCTTGTGGGTTGTAGGCTGTCGTTTGAAAGCGAGTGATTCCCAGTAGTGTGGCCAGACAACGTAAAGGTTCAGATTCGAACTGGCGTCCACGGTCTGTAGTGATGGTTGAAGGGCAGCCGAAATTTGCTAACCATAGTTCGACGAAGGCGCGGGCTGCTGTCTCAGCAGTAGTGTCCTTGATAGGTACTGCTTCTGACCATCGAGTGAAACGGTCTACGCAGGTTAAAAGATAAGAGTATTCATTTTAGTCTGGTGAAGGTCCCACGAAATCCAGATAAACATGGTAGAAACGAACATCAGGAGTTTTGTCCGAGCCTAAGGGACATTTGTTGTGTCTAATCACTATAGATTTTTTTGAAGCTTACACAGGAGTGTGACCAATATCTCACGTCTTTATTCATATCAGGCCAGCAAAACTGTTCTGCTATAAGCCTGATGGATGCACGCACACGTGGATCAGAATGTTTATGCAGCGTATTGAAGACGTTGCGTCGATAATGTTTCGGCACAGTTGAGCGATCCATGCCTGTAGATTTGTCACATATTAAGGTTTCCTTAACTATTCACATCTGTTTAATGCGCAGTTTGATGGTTGTTGAGGATGACTGGTGCTGAAGTTTGGTATCTTCTTTTCGAAGCTGGGCGATTCCTTTGAAACTGTTCGAAGAAGCTACCAAAATAATGATATTTTTTCGGCCTCCAGAAATCTCTTGTTCCACTAGCACAACAGTTCGCTCAAGCGACAGCGCATACGGTCAGGTAAACACATTAGGCCATAGTCCAGGCATATCTAGAACTCATACCATCGAAAGGGATGCTCCTGGTTTTTTTACACTCTATACTTTTTTTTTAAAATTATTACTTATTAACGCACGTTCACTTCTGAACAAAATTTCAGCCTTGAGAACCTTAGCCTTTCTAGCCAAGCCTTCTTTTACACTTACCACTTAAACATGAAGTTATTCAGCAGTAGCCGATTCCGAATTAAATATCCAGAACTATCGACTCTATCTCTGTGACAGAGAAACTAAGCGAGGAGGCGGTTGTCTTATATTTGCTTTGGATACCTGAACAACTAACAAAGTTGAAGATAGTATCTTGAATAGTTTACCAGAATCGATCTGGATATCAATCAACACCTTGAATCATAGTCTACTACTAGGATGTATATACAGAGCTCCTGATAGTACTGGTAATTTGAATGATCTTATCATCAATGCATTTATACATACATCTACTCTTAACTTCAGTGCTAAGATTATCACTGACGATTTCAATTATCCTGGGACTAACTGGAATATCGGTAGTTGTCAGTGAAGCAGTGATGGATTTTCGTCAATCCTTAATCTGTAATGCTGGTCACAGTGGTTTCCTACCCCAACAAGGAGTGATAACATACTTGACCTAATATTTAGTAGAAATGTCGTCTCCCTATCTGTACTAGTATGCAACAACTTTGAAAGCAATGATCATAAGATAGTGGTTTGTGCTCTCCCTATCTATCCCTCTTAGAACCGACCAATTCAAAGAACCTGCAATTATAGAGACTATAAGCATGCAGACTGGGACCTCTTGCGCTCACTGATCAAATTCTCAGACTGGGATGAATTCTTCTCATGTAATAGTCTGACAGATGCCATCAACATATTCTATTTCATTGTTAACTCTTGTCTAGACTCCTGTGCGGCAATTAAGACTTACAGGATTAGTAAACATTACGAATTATATATACCAGCTAAATATGGCATTAAAGTAAGACGCCTACAGAAACGTTATTTTAAATCTGACGACTTCATGGCAGTTACACAAATAACAATAATTTTTAACCAAATTAGAGAGAAACATAGGTGAAAAGCCATTAATGAAGAGCTATTAGCACTACGTACTAGCTCAAAAGTGCAAAACCTAATCCACATTTACAATAAACGTGCTAAATCAACTCAAAAGTTTGATATACCATGCATCCTGCATAAAAACAGTTTTATATATGACACTAAAACTATAGCAGACCTTTTCAGTGGTAATTTTGCAAATGGCTAAGAATCCATAAATGGCTCTATTTCTAGAGTTATATGCATGACTGATAACTCAATGAAATCTATCTCCTTCACATGTATGAAAATTAGTAAGGCCTTACATAACCTCAAGGTTTCGAGAGGTCATGAAGCAGACGGGATGTCATCATTTCCTTACAAAATGGTGGTCCAGATATTCCACTTCTTCTCCTTAAGCTGTTTACTCTCTCTATGGAATCAGGCACTTACCCTGACCGTTGGAATACCGAGTAAATCATACCACGTTACAAATCTCGAGATATGACTGACATGAACAACTGTCGTCCGATAAATATTACTCCAGTTATCTCTAGGATTATGGAAAAAATTATTAGTGACGAACTATCCAACTATTTATTGACTGAACAATTTATTGATGATTCGCAACATGGACTTCTTAAAAATCGATCCTGTATGACATGTCATTTTGACTTCTTTAATTTAGATTATTCTCTTCGAAGTCAAGGATATCTCGTATTGGTTCTATACCTGGACACTTTCAGGCCTTCGACATGGTCAACCATCAACTTCTCATAGGTAAACTCGCATCTTTTACGGTCCAAAACCCTTTGCTTGGTTGGTTTGTTTCCTTCCTCAGCAATCGACATCAAATAGTATCTCGTATTTAAATGTACAAGGTTTGTGTTGCATCAGCACAAAGCTTAGAAAGGTAGCACAGTGGTGCTCGAAATGGCAACTGGAGCTTAATACAGCTTAATGTGGATGGCTGTGCTTCGGTGATACATCACTCAACCTCGATCTTACCATAAATGGTGAAGTGTTATCTAGGTTACACAAAGTAGTGAACCTAAGACTAAGGTACACCTACGACATGTCGTTTACCGAACAGACAATGAAACAAACTTCAAAGTCTCAACGCCTTATAGGTTACATAACTCGGAACCTTCATGACAGCGAATCACGTATTCTATTGCACAAAGTTTGTATTCGACCTCTCCTCGAATACTGCGCGTTTATTCTTAGTAGCACGCGCATAAAGGATAAATTAAGGCTGGAATCAGTACAGACACGATTCACACTTTGCATTCTTGTGACGTGACATATAATTGTAGGTGTATTAAACTTGAGGTCTACTCTTTATGGAAGAGGAGACTCAAACTAAATCTCATCATCTTCTTCAAAATACTTAACAAACTATCCTTCACATCCAACCAGGCGATACAATATACTGAAACTTCACATGACGACATTCGTAACTCCTTGTCTTTAGCGAACCAAACATGTTCCAGATCTTTTCTCTATATGGATTACTTTATCAGTAAATTTTCTCGACTCTGGAATAATTTACCAGCATAAAATCTCTCCCATTATTTGTTCGCTTAATTGACGCACACTGCTCCTCTGAAAATGCATTAAATGCTCTAGCGCCTGTAAGTGTATCTTACTCCGCAAGTGAGATTATAGGAACTTTGAATGTATAACCACCTACTTGCTGTCACTTTACATTAACACTGTCTCCAGTAACTGTAAATACTTTGTATAATATCTAACACAAACAGTCGTAAACCTGATCGGCATATTATGGCAATCATTGTTTTGTTGTTCCGTGGTCTTTGCTTTAATCTTACTTTCCCTGGATCTAGATATTTTTCAATAACTCGTTCTGGCACTGAAAATAACCTTAAAGAAATACGTTCATAAATCCTCAGGCTATCCACTTAAGAAAAAAATTAAAAGATCCATGGTGCATTGGCTTCCCGTGATGTATTCCATATATAAACTACTTATTAATTACTAAACCAGCAAACATAAAACAATCTTAAACTTCATGTTTGTACTCTGCATTAAATGTTGCTATTTATATCAATCTGATCATGCCTGTAAGCTGGTGTGAATTCTGTAAATATTATTTTCAGAATATATATAGTATTGAATCTGCTGATCGTATCATGAAACGCAGATGTTCATTATCAGCAACTAAGACTACTATTCCAGCGCCTTTCGGTTTATGGAATAACAGTCAACCCAGACAAGTGTGAACTTGGCAAACCGGAAATAAAATTCCTTGGTCACATTATTAAGTTAGGGGATAAAGTACGTGCAATAATGGAGTGAACTGTTCCGCCCACACTCAAAGAACTAAAGGCATTTCTCGGTTTGGTTAACTTCTACCGAAGATTTATCCCGCACGTGGCAGAACGGTTACGAGTTAGTAATTAGCAAGTAACTTTCCTGTAGTGGTGATCATAGTCAACCGCAACTGGAAGCCCTCTAAAACTGAGAAAGTAGAATGTCAAAGAACACACGGAGTCGAGAATTGGAAGCAGACATGGGAAGGTTGAATAGCAACTAGAAATAACAGGAGAGGATTGTACATGACTCAGCTAGATGGACAATTGTGTTGAGTAGCCTATGCTACTTCACGAAAGGTAATAGGCGTAGGTAAGCAAGCCTTCAGTGGTATTTTCGGAGAGTATAGATTCTCACATTAGACTTCTCCTAAAACTGTAGTCTGACGGCATTCTATGTAAACAATCATGACACTCGGTCCTAATCGTTTTATTCTTTTTACTCACTGCATATGCAATGACCAAGATCTCTCTTCTTGATTTGTCTCTTACTATCATTGTCTGAATGGTAGTGTATATGATCTTGTCAGTCGATTCTCTTTAATCCTTACGTCTGATCGTATTGTCATCTAATTGCCGAATTAGGAGTGACATCATTTGGGAATAATACCTGTCACAATTATTATCATATATTCTATGCACATCCACATTTTTGAACGTAGACACAGAAAATCACATCGTTGTTGTGAAGAAGGACTGTGGTTGTAAGGCTTTCTCAACAATTTAATCGTTAAACTATTTTCTACAAGTCATTTTGCAAGGCCCAGAAAACCCTATTGAATGTTTGTTACTTGCCAATCGTCAATTAGACACTTGATCCACTGTTTGTAAGTACGTGTCAGTTTGAATGAACACAAGTTTGTTACCTCAATATCTATTCATGCTTCTAATGGTAATAAACACTAACAATCAACACTTTGACTAACATCTGGATCTTGAATTTCATTCAAATACATACAATATGTTTCTCTCAGCGTGTTTGTCCATCGAGTGTTCTGGACACCTAATTATTTATGGCGACAAACGTATTCCCAAAGCGACTTGTATCTTACACCTTGAGCATTTCCAATTCGATTTGTAACAAATTTTGAAGAATGCGACTACGAATAAACAAGCGGTTAGCAGGTTGATATCGTTCGTAGTTGAACTGATTGGTAATCTTCGACAACGTGGAGTACTGTATTATAGTAATGACAGGAACTAACTATGTTACATTATAAAAACTTGGTGACTCGCAATGGAATCAATAACGCGTTTGGTCCCATTCAGGACTCGTCAGATGTATGTGCCTGCATCCCATAGTTCTGTTTACTCCAGGACTCAAACCAACTGCATTTCGCTTCAAACACCATCGCGTCATCCACTTACATACGGAGTCCTGATAGACATCAATCTATGCAATCAAGTGAAGTTCCAATTCATTTTAGCAATGTTTCTTTGATTCTTCTCATTGATATTTCGGACTGTTACCGATCAGTCTCTTATGGGCATATGTGTCTCCTGTTATAATTGCCTCTGATTATTTATAAATCCGCATTCTTACAATCACTCAAAACTATTTTACAATCAATGTGTCATTTATTGCTTAGATTCAAATGAACATGAATCAAGCTAAATGAGAAATACCAAACAAAACCATTTTCCCATGAATATTTATTAAGTAATGGTGCATTCAATAACTGTCCAGTTAAAATCACATGATCAGAATGAAATGAACTGCGTTAAAAAGAAACCATGAAAGGGAAAGGTTCATCAATTCACTGAACACTATAAACCAATTTGAATGGATTCACTCGAAACATCATTATTCCAGATGGATTGATAGGAATTGTAAAGTTCTCTTTCAATCCCACGTCCTTGAACTTATCACCAGTGAATACATCCACTAATTCGAATTTATCTCCTGATATCGTATACATTTGTGATTTGAATTCATCCAGATTTGTGGTAAAGTTGATTGGTCCTCCATCACTTCTTGTGTAGACGCAAGCGATTGCCCAACCAACTGGACAATCA
Source organism: Schistosoma mansoni (assembly GCF_000237925.1). NCBI lineage: Eukaryota > Metazoa > Platyhelminthes > Trematoda > Strigeidida > Schistosomatidae > Schistosoma > Schistosoma mansoni. Next base: position 1,263,160 of record NC_031500.1, read on the forward strand.
TTTAATTGTCGTATCCACATCTGTATGAAAAGAAATATGAGACCAAATAAAGATATCTTGTTGACATTAAGTACATCAGCAAACGACAATTTTATTTCACCTCGTGATATTTGTTGATAGTGAGAATTCGAAAGAAAATATTGCAGAACCGAACGGTTGATGTCGTGCGATTTGGAATCTGCATACTGTTTTGGATAATTTCAGATGAACATTCATCTATATTATCAGAAAAGAATGGTCAACAGTATATCTGTGTGGTTTATATTGGGTTGTCTTCTGAAATGTATGTTGATGACTACGTCCGATTGGCGGAGCATACACTAACTGATAAAAACTTCGGAAGTCATATTATACTCTCTTACCTATTGTAGACAATCTACGTGTTCGTAAATCACAATGTCCTGATTCGGACTTTATGTGTTTGAAGTTAATCAGAAGGACAGCCATGAATTAGTCTACAGATTGAACAGTTCAATAATGATATCTCTTGCTGTGACGGTACAAGATGAGAATTCCAATCACACAACGACTAACATTGCCGTCATCATTGCAGATTTGCCTTGAAAATTAGCACAGACGTACACCTGAACTATTTCCTAACCCACTCATTCAACGCCCACAATGACTTATAAGTGGAGATAGTTATTGTGAAGTCCATTTGTTTAGTGTTACCAAAATCCGACCTTCTACTTGTTGTGTTTAAAATTATGTTGCTGAAGTGGCAACAATGTTCAGTGGGACCTCCGTTAGGTTTTCATGACTCCATCAGACAGTTACAAAATTGAAAACGCACTGATCACAATGTCATCACTGTTTATATCAGTTGTGCAACACAAAAATCACAACCTAAATAATGTGATACTGAAATGATCAACACTTCCACACAACAAACAATGTTTATTTCTATCCCGACATTGTGAAATACAAAATACTGGACCTTCAACTTACTAGTGAACAATTCTATCATCACAGTAATACACATTTATATTGAAATTATTTAATTTCAGTGGAAATATATTGTTGGGATTTCACATCAGAACCAAAAATGTCTAAGCACATTCATAGGAGAATTTAAATCTTAAAACCAGTCTTACTCAAAAACAACTATCGCTTTGCTTATGTAAAAAGAAAGTTTCGTAGTATCGTGACACGAAGAAGAGTATCTAAACACCTATGTATAAGAATTTCAATCTAATGCAATCAACTCACCTGTACATCATTTCGTGATTTGATGAATTCCGCCTGATGTCCACCTCTATCCTGATCTATCGCCAACAAATGTTTATTGCGTAACAGAGATGCACTGAATTGATCCACCTTGTCCATGTCGGTTGAGATGATTAATGGAGCAGCGAACATACACCACATACCCATATGGACTCGCTTTTGATCATTGGAAAGTCCGTTGTTTCCTAAGACCAACATGTCGGGATCGTTCCAGTGTCCTGGACCAGCCACTTTCGGTAAAACATCGTTGCGAACTTTGTATCCATCTATAATACCGATTACAGATGCCCAAGAACTAAAGGAGTTGGGCAGAGCACGAATGAGATTGCAGTTGTTCTGTAGTCGCTTCCAATCAATCAATTCAGGTTTTGCATACCATGAACCATATAAAGGATATGTACATAAAAACATCATTGGTCTACCAGTTCCATTGAGTAGTCGTGAGAACTTTTCGAAACCATCAGGCATCATGTGATCAGGACTGTTACACGAGTTCATCTTCACGTAATCCACTTCCCATTCAGCCAGAGTCTTGGCATCCAATTCGAGAAAGTCCATACTACCTGGATAACCTGCACATGTTCCAGTTCCATAACCAATAGTTATTCCGAACAGTAGATTTTTCGAATGCAAATATTGTGCAAGGTTTTTCATACCCTGAAATTACAACACATCATGGAGATTACCAAACAGAATTTGTAAATATCAAGTATTTTGTTCACGAATACAGCACTAATGAAAATAATTCATGATTCACACACACGCAGAATTCTTTCATATTGGAAGCCTTAGG
>NC_031500.1:1265379-1315250 GCF_000237925.1 Schistosoma mansoni
CGTAGTGTGATATTACCCAAATGAATGAGAAAACTATGAACACTTTCCAAACACTACACACATAAACTCACGCTTGGAAATCTCGAAGGATCTGGCAATAGTGCAACCGTCTTCGTATCACGCAGTCTTGATAACCAACAATCATCTATTATCACATATTTGTAACCCAGATCTCGCCAACCATCGGATACCAATTTATCAGCTGTTCGCTTGATTGCATTTTCATTAAGACAGTTGATTTGAGTGTTGTTGCAGTTTACTTGACATCCAAGTTGTTGCCATGTGTTCCACCCCATTGGTGGTGTTCTAGCCAATCCATTATTCAAACACATAACAGAATTCAGAGTGAGGAAGACTACTCCCGAAAATATCGTTAGCACCGTGAACATATTATCTAAATAGAAAAATTGATTAGTTAATAAGCATCAATTAACTGAAGTGTAATTTGATTGAGCTGTATATTATCACAAAACATCGTTTTATCAAACCATAATCAACAGGTTCACTTTATCAAAATAATATCCTTTGATAGGTGAACTTTGCCGACATGCATGAGATACGCGATCTCCCTTCATTTCACAATGTTAATAATCCGAATCTCGAATTTATGTATGCGAAAACTACAGTAATCAGCAGTCATAATCTCGTCTCTCGTTCAATTTGCGACACTCCAATTAAGCACTTATACAAATGGTTGAAACTTAGACCTACGAACTATTCATTTCCTTACAATTTCCGCATGTTGCACTAAGTGAGAATGTGACTTAAAAAATTTATAACACCTATGAAAGTAATGAATTCAGTGAAAGCGAGCAACCGTGAATTGTCCAATACTCGCCACTTCAGGTTGAACTAGTTATTGAGTAATCGTAATTCAGTCATTCTGAGATTGCAGTTGTCTGGAAAGGTCTCTTAAACCGCACGTCTTCGTGACTGAATAGTCTGTTGTTTATTAAGTTAAGACACCGGAGATCATTGTACAAAAATCATTCCAAATCTTCACTCATCATGTCAAATATCGGTCTCAATAGGGTCATCATCATTTTAAACATACGGTGATCCCATTCTCCTAATAGACATACTTATGGTGCATTTGCATTTTCTTAACACCGTTTTATTTTCAGAGTTGAATTCATGTGTCAATGTAAGCTAAACCATCGTTGAAAGTAACCTCGAAGCATCGGACGACTGTTCTGTCCAAATATGAGACTCCCCAACAGTGCTCATACACAACCCCATTCGAAAACATTTTTATGATTGCTCAATAATTTTCAATATCATTATTGTCAATACGTTGTCTACAATAATCCAATCGTGGTAAGCGCACTGAGAACATAGTCGGCAGATTACTGATATATCTATTTCTGAATGAGAAAGTGTGATCATACAGTTTTGTAGAGATTGAAGAAACTTCAACCAAAACCACAAAATAATCTCAGACAGACATCACGATCTCAGTCAAGCTGACCGTCTTGTCACCAACTGTGAGGATGGTCCACAGGTGAAGTCGAGGGGCCTCTAGGAAGCTCAGAAGGAGCCCAACATGTTCCATCCAATCAGCTTTTCGAAGAATATTCCAGAATTGCTCCGTGGAGCTTCCCTATTGGACAATGCTGATAACTCCCTGTCTGCGGATTGGATAACTATAATGATGATTTTGTTTCTACCAAAAACTATAAATACCCGATAATTTTGTACCATATTCGACACTGTCAGGAATAACATTCCTTCTACTTGTCTTCTGTCTTTTGATTTGTGACTTGGAGGGTTCCAGCGTTCGACTGCTCAAGTATTGTGCTATCGACTAAGAATTCTAAGTTCGAGATACAACAACTGGCGACGAGGTTTAGCTTATCAAGATGTCATTTACCTTTGAACTATTTGAAGCCTTGTTGGAGCGTCAAGAGAAAAGATTTGAGCAATTCCAGGTTCGTATCATAGAGACTTTAACGCAGAAATTGAACCTAAGTCAAACTGGTGCTACAGATAATGCTTCCAAATCTAATGTCGACCATATTATTAATTCTATCCAGGAGTTTAATTTCGATGGTTCGGCTGGTACTACTTTCGAAACCTGGTTCAAGAAATACGAGGATTTATTCAAGGTCGACCTCAGAAAACGTGATGACACCGCCAAGGTCAGAATACTCTTAAGAAAACTTGGCACAGTTGAACATGAACGCCACAGTAATTTCATTCTTCCAAAGAACCCAAGAGATTTTACTTTTGATGAAACCATTGAGATTTTGTCACAAATCTTTGCTGAACAGTCGTCCTTGTTCAATATTCGTTATCAATGTCTGAAGATAACGAAAGCAGCCGATGATGACTGGGTGAAGCATGCAGGTTTAGTAAATCGTGAGTGTGAACGCTTCAAATTATCAACTATGACAGAAGATCAGTTTAAATGTCTCGTATTCGTGTGTAGCCTTCAATCTTCCGAAGATGCTGATATCAGAACCAGAATTTTGAGTAAAATTGAACAGTGTCGAAGCATAACACTACAAGAAGTTACTACAGAGTGCCAAAGACTGGTAAACTTGAAACACGATACTTACATGGTCGAAAATAATAACCCGTTGCCACATGTTCATGCTGTAAGCGAAAAGAAGGAATTCCGCCCCAGAAATGTGTCGCTAACAGACAACCAGCCTCCATCTCCATGCTGGTCATATGGAGGTTGGCACTTTCAGAGGTTTTGCCCATTTAAAGAACATCGTTGCAGTAAATGTCATCGAAAGTGGCATAAAGAAACAAACGAAAGAAGAAGAATCCAGAAACTACATTTGCAAAACCTTACTTCAAGAAATACAGGTCTGGCGCATTAACGAAAAGAATATTGGTATCACATAACATAGCACGAAGTTGCCTCCAAAGAAAGTATGTAACCTTGAATATAAATAAACGCGGTACTTGACTTCAGCTTGATACAGCTTCTGATATTACTTTAATAAGCCCAGAAACTTGGTGGAAGATTGGGCGACCAACAGTGCATCGAACAACACAACTAGCGCACAGTGCATCTGGCGGTAAGTTAAACATTGTAGGAGAAATACCTTGCACAGTGTCTAAAGGTGCGGTTACGACAAATGCAACCATTTACATTACGAAGAACCCAGGACTAGACTTATTGGGACTAGATCTAATAGAAACACTTAAGCTAGCAGACCATTCTATTAACAGCATCTGCAGACGAGTGACAACTGACAACTCCTCAAGGTGTAACCAGAAAAGTACCGTGCCGCAAAGACATCACAACGTTTTTAAAGAAGAATTGGGAGAATGTACGAAGGCCAAAGCCTTGTTAATCCTCAAACCTGGTGCTACTCCCGTTTTTCGACCCAAAAGACCTGTGCCCTACGCAGCTCTACCGATTGTTGAACGAGAATTAGAACGACTGCAAAAAAGTGGAATTATAGAACCAGTGAACTTTTCTGATTGGGCAGCTCCAATAGTAATTGTTAAAAAGCCTAATGGAAGTATCCGATTATGTGCAGACTATTCCACTGGATTAAATGACGCACTTGAAGCTCATCAGTACCCCTTACCATTACCAGAAGACTTATTTGCGAAACTTAACGGGGGTAAGTATTTTGCAAAACTAGACCTATCAGAAGCATATTTACAGATTCCAGTAGCGGAAGAGTGCAAACATTACTTGACAATAAGCACTCATAAAGGGTCGTTTCGAAATAATAGACTTCCGTTTGGAGTAAAGACTACCCCTTCAATCTTTCAACAAGTTATGGATACTATGCTACAAGATATTCCTGGTACTGCGGCCTATCTTGACGACATATTAATCATGGGTACAGACTATGCTGACCTGGAGAAGAAGGTAGATATGGTTCTCAGACGCATAGCAGATTTCGGGTTTACATTACGTGCTGAAAAATGTGATTTCTACATGGAACAAGTCCGCTATTTGGGATTCATAATTGATAAAAACAAAAGAAAACCTGATCCTGAAAACATCGAGGCTATCAAGTCCATGCCTCCACCAACTGATGTGTCAACTTTACGCTCTTTCTTGGGAATGGTTAGTCATTATGGAGTTTATCTTCCAGAACTGCATCGCCTTCGTGCTCCTCTTAATGGGTTGCTGAAAAAGGATACCAAATGGTTCTGGTCATCTGAGTGCCAAGAAGGTTTCGTAAAACTAAAACAGCTCCTGTCATCAAACCTTCTACTCACACACTATGATCCAGATTTTCCCATTATAGTCGCAGCAGATGCGTCCAACTACGGAATCGGCGCAGTGATCGCACATACTTACCCAGATGGGTCTGAGGAGGCAATCGCCCACGCTGCACGGTCGCTGACTATGACAGAAAGAAACTATAGTCAGATAAAAAAAGAGGCCCTCTCTATTATATTCGCAGTGAAGAAGTTTCACAAGATGCTATTTGGCAGAAAATTTACCCTACTAACAGACCATAATGCGCTGCTGACAATTTTTGGATCGAAAAAAGGTATGCCTGTATATACAGCAAACCGTCTACAGAGATGTGCAGCGACACTGCTGGGCTATGATTTCAAGATAAAGTACCAACCAACAACGGTTTTTGGACAGGCAGATGCCCTTTCAAGACTAATTAGTTCCCGTACAAAACAAGAAGAGGAGGTGCTCGTGGCTGCCGTAGATGTTGATGCCGAGGTTCACACAGTATTAGCAGACGCAGTTCCCGGACTTCCAATCACATTCGAAGCTATTAAAGCAGCTAGTGAGAAAGATAACGTGTTGAAGTTTGTTCGCCGCTGTATACTCAACAAGTGGCCTTCGTCTAGAGTACATGGAGAACTCTTGCAATTTTTCCGTCGACGAGATTCATTGACAATTGTAGATTCCTGCATCATGTTTGGCCACCGTATCGTTATCCCCAGAAATCTTCGAAACCAAGTCCTTAAGCAGTTCCACAGCGGACACCCGGGGATAAGTAAAATGAAGTCGTTAGCTCGAAGCTACGCATACTGGCCATCAATGGACCATGATATAGAGCAAAAATGTCGCAGTTGTTCGTCCTGTTTAGAGGCCGCAAAGAACCCAAATAAAGCTGAACCGCAACCATGGCCAAAACCAGACGGTCCCTGGCAAAGAATACACGCCGATTTTGCCGGCCCAATACAAGGCAGAAACTACTTGGTTGTTGTCGACGCCTTCACGAAATGGCCAGAAGTATACGACATGCCGAAAATGACGTCAGAGAGTACTATGAGAAAATTGACAGGTTTGTTCGCTCGTTTTGGGGTTCCTGAGATCTTAGTGACTGACAACGGCAACCAGTTCATGTCATCTGTCTTTAAATGGTTTTGCATTGAAAATGGCATATCACATCTACAGTCTCCCCCGTACCATCCTCAGTCGAATGGCCAAGCAGAAAGATTCATGGGTACTAGAAAACGAGCTCTAGTTAAAGGGGGAGGAGAGGCCATCTTAGAACAAGTAATCAGCAAGTTCCTTTTGTCTTACAGAGTTACCCCCAACCCGGCAGTACCCGAAGGTAAGTCACCAGCCGAGTGTATGTTCGGAAGGAAAATTCGAACAGTCTTTAGCAGTATGTTGCCATCTAGAAAGACAAGTAAACCCACGAATGGAAACCATATGGTCACTCGTAGCTTCAAGGTAGGTGATAGGGTACTCGTTAAATCGTATCAAGGTGAGAAAAAGTGGGAACCAGGTATTATTGAACGTCGAGTTGGAAGTGTATTTTACCTAATCCGAAGAAATGTCGGTACTTGTATTAAACACATCAATCAAATTCGAAAAGATGGCAGAACATTGATGCCACAAAGCCGGCTCCCATTTCATTTGTTCATAGATTCGTCTCCAAAAAAGCACTCAGGGTCGCGAAGGTTGAAAAGATAAAAGACGCAAGAGCAAGGCGACACAACCTTCGAGAGTAATGAGTCGCAAGAGAATCGCGGTAACTCAATTCCAGGTGGATCCGAGAAAAAAGTCTTATACAACAGACTTTAAAGGGGGGAGGTGTGAGGATGGTCCACAGGTGAAGTCGAGGGGCTTCTAGGAAGCTCAGAAGGAGCCCAACATGTTCCATCCAATCAGCTTTTCGAAGAATATTCCAGAATTGCTCCGTGGAGCTTCCCTATTGGACAATGCTGATAACTCCCTGTCTGCGGATTGGATAACTATAATGATGATTTTGTTTCTACCAAAAACTATAAATACCCGATAATTTTGTACCATATTCGACACTGTCAGGAATAACATTCCTTCTACTTGTCTTCTGTCTTTTGATTTGTGACTTGGAGGGTTCCAGCGTTCGACTGCTCAAGTATTGTGCTATCGACTAAGAATTTTCAGTTCGAGATACAATATCAACATAACAAACAAAACCTTTTTTATTATAACATTTCAAAACATCCACATCTAGAGTACAAGGAGTAAATATAAAACGTACATTATCATTGCCATTCATACAGACTAGAAACAATCAAAGTCCTACAATGTAAAACATCATTGAGTGATCTATTTTCTACGAATATTCATACCGAGATATAACTGCAGACAACAAACCACACTTGAAAATGAAACATTATCAAACCATTATGTATATGTCATCACACAATTAATAATCGACACTTACATTTCGTTTGAATTGCCCAGTTGACTGAATTAGGAACTAACTCGTATTTATACTCTAATGAATATGACCGTAGTAAAGGAATGAACTAAAAGCGACTGTGAGGGGTTTTATCACTCATTGATCAACCAGTTAATAACTTTGAAAATACACATTTTTTGAAGTCAAACAACCATATATGAAAGTGCACACGGATCTCACATTAATACCGAAGCCACTCCACCCTTCATTGCGTTCTTCACTAAATACATAAAAACTAGTTCATAGACACATCGACTGTCCGTCTTCTGATAACCTTATGAGGACAGGAACGGAATATGATGGGTCTTACGATTGTTCTTCATAATGGTCATTTGTTTGGGATTAATGGATTATGTACAATGTGTTGTGTGTTTTGTAGTGGGGATTATGATTTCAGATAAGTGGTGTTTAGTTGGTGTGTGTATGCGTGAAGGAGTGAATGTGTCTTTGAGAAACATTTATGGAGGACACTGATTTGCATGTTCTTCTCAATCTACATGAATGGTGTTGCACACTTTGTGTACTGAACACCATGACGTTCAATCAATGACGGGGTTCAACATAATTTGTTTAGCATTTGAGATTCATCGAGCATCATAGAAAGCCATATGAACTGGTCATTCTTAAACGACATAAGATTGAAATCGGTGAGGAAGATGTGTAGGCTCGATGGATGACTGTGATTGAGTTTACCGGTTTCGAGATAATGTGGTAAAGATGCCAAAGTTATTCGGAGGCTGACAACGCTATACACAGTAACACCTACTATTATTAATCGTACCCACCAACTGAAATCAAAAGACAGAAACGGGGAGATTCGATGATATATTCGGTTGTTTATCAACATATTGTGAATCGACTGATTTAATGTGACTAGCGATTGCAGGGATTGTTGGGTACGTCGTTACTACTCGTGACCTGGTGCGGATGAATGACCTAACGCCTTCAACTTCATGAGTCCATTAAAACTAATGTGATCAGCATCTAATATCGAACAATCACAGAGCCATTTATTTTGCGAATTTGTTTATCACTACAGTGGTTCAATCGTGAAACGTGTATTGTAGTTTCACGGATCATCATCAGGGAAACGAATCATAAATTCTGTTGATACATTTTCGATGAAACAGAATTAGAGACCGATGTGTATAGTAATATAAGTTGAATGAAACAACACTATGTTCAATGTTAATTTGCCATGCTAACATGATAACTGACAAATGTTCGATTGTTTAATATCTGGTTTGAGGAGTGCATTTTTGAGCGGCCTATAGCACAATGAAAGTGACCTCAAGCCCTCGTTCCAGTTTGATCGGCTAGTAATCTTAATGAACGTAACTTGACTTATTTGTTCAACCTCTCTTAGTATCATTACATTCAATCGACCTCATCCAATCAATATAAAAACCCGATGATATTTGTCAAGTGTCAAGTTTGACAATTAAACAAACCACTTATAAATGAATGCCAAAGAGATAAACATTTACAATAATGGATCCTGCAATATTGAATAATGTTTCTTTCATTTTAAAATTTTTTAGTTATTATCGGACTGCAACAATGAAGCTTCAAATTAGACATACGATAGAACAGTGAATGACATATATTTTTATGTTCATATATGACAAGTTTGATTCCGGACGACTTAATAGACATTTGAAAAGACTACAGAAGGTAGACTAAAAACTGACGGAACACTTCCTTGTTTGGACTAGTCAGCTGGAATTACGCGCGTCCTGGACTCCAGTATCACTCACGAACCACCTCTGCTTACAATGCTTTTGACTTAAATCAACATTGATGCAATCTGCACAGGATGTACATATGCCCATAAGAGACTGATCAGTTGCAGTCCGAAATATCAATGAGAAGATTCAAAGAGACAACGCAAAAATGAATTAAAACTTCGCTTCGTTGCATGGACTAATCGCTGTCGAGACTTAGTATATAAGTGGATGATGCCATGGAGTTCGGAGGCAACGGCAGTAGGTTCGAGTCGTAGAGTAGAAACTATTATTATTATTATTAGCCTTATTTATTATTAGATTTTTGGTACAATATAGAATTCTCAGCACAAAGTACTTCAACAAGTTTCCGTTTCTTACTTCTTCGTCCTTCCTGACGATAAACATTGAATGATCGCCAGTTAGAGGTTAGCAGTGCAGTCAATCGACATCTGAATAATGTGCATTCTTCTTGCTGAATATTGTCAGCAACCACGATATCTCTGATTAGGCCTTCTGTAACAAAATTAGATAACTTGTTGAAATATCTAGATGACAGGAACAGGTAGCCCAGATGTTTAAAGAGGTCGCCACATAATCAGTTCTGAGGAGCAGGCACATTCATTTGACGAGCTATAAATAGGACGAGGCGCTTGTCCTGGATTGCACTGTCACCCACCAACAGTATTTGCTGATTTTAAAGTTACTTATCAACCATATCCTCACACCTGATCATCGGTGTTTCACTTTCGAATTTCGATTTCCATGTCGAATGCAAAGATGAAGAGCGGCATAACTGATGTAGAGTAAAGGTGGATGACAGATTTTGTGAGTGTTATTTGACAATCTTCCAAGTTGAAGAGAAATGAAACCATTATTAAACCTTAGTCATATTGGTCCCAAAAGAATTCTTTTATAAGATCATCAGAAGCCAAGAAGATCCTCAGAACATTGTGCCTAATCAGCTCACATCATATAGATTAATGACACTACATGTAAAGGAGATCCATCGTGAGAATCTCTCAATCACCGTCAGATTTTTGATCTTCTATTCTAATTTCGCTTATAATTACTGCTCAAATGTGACATGGTCAGTAAGGTGATGATAAGACATAGATATATTTACATTGAATAAACACTTTATAGAGCTAGATCATGCCTTTATTTCTTTCACCAGCGGATGGTAAGTTCACGTAATAAGGCTGGACTGCATATTTCTCCCACTTTCATGTGTATTTAACTATTCAGCTGCTCTTAAAAGAGAGACTGTATTGCACGTTGAACCAGGGAAACACATCACTTCATTTGTAAACATCACCTGTCCTGATAGGTCAAAGAAGAGAAGAAAGTAATATATACTCTGTTTTGTCACATTTCGTAAACACTGACCATCATATCAATATAAATTTAACCTTCCTAAATATTTATAGAACTAAATAATATCGCATCTCAAATTTTCACACTTTAGCTTTTGCAATCATCACAAGCTATCTCTGTGTACAGGTAAAGTTTGTTCAGTCTCTCAATTTAACATGACTGTTTTTCCTTGATCATGTTTCTTGAAGCTTCAAATTCCATTCAATTCATTCTTGATTAGTTTATTTAGAAGTTGCCTGATTTGTCTTACTCAATGGGCTTTTATACTCAGTCAGTAACATAACCTTATTCTCAGATGTGTTACAGTTTTTACAGCTTTTAAACAATTACTGTTCTGAAGAAAAACTAGTCAAAAAAAACCAACCACCATTTATGTGGAGTCGATTTTAGCCCCAAATGTAAGACTGATATATTAGTATAATGTCTAGATGAGAAACTTGTGATGGCTAGTACTGTGAAAAACCCACATAGGTTATTCGTGATCAGATGAAAGTGACTCACTTGCCTTTACCATATCGCTTCTTTTTGCTCTCTCCTCTTTGTTTCCCTCGCTTTGTTTCTCTGATTCTCTGTCTGGATCAATTAGTGTATGAAATATACGTTTGGGAAATTCATAATTGAATTTGGCTCAGCCCATTGCGTTATTCTGGAACGCGAATCCAGTCAATAATTATATACAATGGTTGACGGCAGGTTTATTTCGATAACAATCATCAAACAATCTAACTGAAGTCACATTCAGAGTGTGGGTGGATGGTTGTCATCGAAAACTAATTGCACAGAAATATTTCTCTGTTCAAATTGTATTTCTAAAGCATTGTCGGATTATTATCACCTCTGTCTCCTCTACTATTCACCTATCATCTCTGGTAGATCCGTTCATTGTCCTACTGCTTGTACTTGATAGATGGGAAACACTGTTGCTCACGAGGTGCAAAGTTTGAACTAGGGAAACCAGCTCAATCAAAATTAAATGATTGGCAAAAAATACATCGTCTATTCAGGTTATCAGAACAGGTCATTCAGAATCAGATTATAAACATATCTAATACACACACTTATATACTAAAGTTAGATACATGTGAAGAATAGATAAGGAACTCTATGTGAGCGAAAGAATGCACAGGGTAACTGTATATTTTACACGATGTTCACACTGAATATTCATATTGATTGAAAGACAATTGTTTTGAGTTACATATGTCCTTCAACAGTAGGGATGTTTTCTCACATTGCCATACTCGATGTTCACACAGGATAATGCAAATAATACGAACTTCACACTGGACGAATGTTTATACCTGTCATTTAGAATGAAATTCTCACTTGGTTTCTACGGCCGCATTATTCATAAATATTGTTACACTGGGAATTAATACGTCACTACTGTACTGAGTAGAATATCTATCCGAGAATAAATCCATTTTCAAAGTATCACATTAGGAATACATATAATGCAGTTATATGTTGTTGTGCATAATACTGTAGAAAAGTGAACGCGTCTTCTTATTCAAACTTGTCGGTATCAAACTGTGACTGAATAATTACTTGCTACGTTTCTTTACGTGCCATGTTTCCGTAAGTTAATAGAGTATGACGATTATCAATAAGTTCGTTAAGAAGCTTATTTTCTGTACAAGAGTTAACCTTGTTTTGAAATCCTTAATCAGATTTATTGCCTCTTACTTATTGTTCGGATTCACGTTTCGAAGAAATTTTGAGTTAAAAGTAGAGTTGACAAAGCCGGTGACAAGTGTTCAAGTGGAGGCCTTGACAGAACTATCCAATTTTATAAACTCTAAGGTTAATCAATCTAACATTTATCAAGATACTCCATTTTCATTCATGGTAATTTTAGTGTTGTACTGGAAAGGAAAGCAATAGGCAGAAACAAATCGTATTTCTTGAGAGATCTTACAAACAGTTTACATTATACATATGCATAGCCTTCAGTCATTCATTTGCATCTTCCGATGTGTTCTGCGATCTGTGTTGTTTTCTCGTTTCGTCTCCAAGTGTTCTTACTACACCATGCTTTCGGTGTACTGAAACCATTCTTTCTATCGGACGACTATTGCAACATCGACTCCACCTTTAATTACATACTACTGATAAGCAATATTGTCAGTAGAATTCATCTAACTATCACATAATTTTTCATAGTTGAAAGCGTGAGTCAATTGAAGCTAGACCACCATGGAAAATCTGGAAACACTGAACGGCCGTTTCGTCCTATTATGGGACTCCTCAGCAGTGCGCATCCACGAACACGCTCTCGCGAGGTTTGAACCCAGGACCTACCAGTCTCGAGCTGAAGCCCTTAACCGGTAGACCACTTAGCTGGCATCCAACGGTGTTAATGTCTACTACAGAATTCACTTTGTAATATATCTCTGAAGATGGGAACTGCGAACTGTTCCGTAATTTCAAGCATGAATGACATTGTGCACATGGACGATTTTATCAATTTCTCTCATCACACATCCGTCAGAACAGTGATATGTCAAATGGAAGACACAGGCGGTTGTACACGTTCTATATTCTCATCAAATTATTAGGCATGTTTCTGACAATAACTGAAAACCTTAATTGTCTATTTGGCGTCTGTTTTCGAATGTAGTATTGAAGTGGTATGTGCATAAGGTTAATAATAGGTAGAGAAAAAATTGTACTATACCTAATAAATTACAGTTTCAGGTTAGGGGTGAGTGTATTAAACGAAAATATCATACTTATATAGAAATGTACATGAATATCGTCAAGATGCGGACAAAATAGAAATGCTGGCATGTAATTATGTGTCAATTAGTAAGCGTACAAAGAGTTAAACATGCGTTTATGTCGTGACTGTCTGGATGAAAAATAACTGGTTTGTATAGGCGACTCGATATATCGTGAAAATGGAGTAAAACTTCTTTATGGGCATGACAGCGGAATAAATTGAGGAAATGAGTGAGGCATAATATAACAGAAATTGGTCTGTGGTGCCGACTGAATATAACGATAAAGAACAGTGAAATACGATGTTCTAATAAACCTCAGTAGAGTAAATAACGTCGATTAGCGATGAGTGGATTCGAATTTGAATTACTGGAGTTTATGTGGGATAGAAATTATCCAACCGTACGATGATGACCGCATCAACAGGTGATATTCTTTGCTGTACTGCTATTGATAATGATCATAAAATGCGAAGTCAGTGTACTTTACCGTTTGCGTTGAATTATCGTTAAATATGCATTAGTAGAATAACCAGAGGAACAGGATAGTGACTGCTGAGACGAGATATGTGGAGTCGTATTCCTTTTTGGTCATGAAGCCTAGCGTGGTTTGTGTAGTCAAAGGGATATGCGCTCAATCCCGTTTGTTACGAAATCTTATTAAGGCATGATAAAAATACCAATACATATGATTATCGATGACGGCGAGTGAGACTGACTTGTATGCGACGAACAAGAGTGTATCTTTGAAAGACTAGCTCTAAACTCTATGTTCTGGTATGCAGTGCAATGAAAATAGGATATCAATTGTAGTAATCGAATATTATTTATGGGTAGTGGATGATGCAGCATTCCGATGTACAAGTGAATGAATAGATAATGTGAACATAATCATTACTAATTGGCTAATAATGCGGAACTGAATGCTTGATTTGTGTATAGACATTAAAGTAGGGATCATTGTGAAACAAAATTTGCTGAAGTTCTGTTTAGATTGTCGTTGAAAAAGTATAAAACGACGATTGCTGCGTACCAATGGGATGAACGAACATCAGTTGTATTGATAACAAAAGTTCCCACTATCGGGTGTATGACTCCAAACTTATGTCTGTGATAGAGTTGCCAACCGTTGCTAGCGTTTGTGAAGTTGCGACCATGCCATTATCAGCGTGCAGGAGGTTCTCTCGACTGCTTAGACTGAGAATTCGTGAACATGCGTGGTTCATTAGAACACCAATTTACTTAGTAGGTTGCAGGTTGTTCAATGTACGAGCAGATAGTAAGGACGTCGGAAAAATGTAACATGAGATATTGATATATCTGCAAGGATGAACGATAATAATTAAGCCACTGGTGTGATGAATCATCCAGAACAAAATAGAGATCGATCCTAGCCAAAAGCTTATTAAAATTAAGGGCATTCACAGACAAAATAGGAGGCGATATCGAAATGAAAAATGTGTGGTATGACAACATAGGAAAATTGAATAAGTGAATGAGTGTAACATTAGGTCGAAAATGACATGGAAAAAAAGGAATGAACTCACTTAAAGCAGGAAAATCTCGCGTTATTGAATAGTAAAATTAGTTCAGTGAGTTTCGAATGTTATAACGAGTAGTGTCCATGAAATTATAATTTGTTCGGTTAGTGATTTGACTGTGTAAACATCATAATTTACTGTCGATACGAGCAAAAATCATAAATCCACGTTATGTGATGATATGACATGAATGTAATAGTGAGCATATGATAATTATTCGAATCATAACGGAATAATGCGCCGGATGAATCGATGAGCAGAAATGACATGAGGACAAGACATCGATAAGATAATACGATTCCAACATGTCCATGTCGTGCTGCATAGGCTTCACTGAGTGTGCTTGTCGAAAGTATGAGATGCCGAAGTTTCTTCATCGACGTAGTCTGCTGCGTTAGGTTCGTCGTCGGCGGTTCCATTTTGGGTTAGTATTCTCATGTCGGCGTTGCTAATTCTGTTGCGTGTTCGAAATGTGGCTCACCAAATCTGTAGCGCCGTGCTTCGTTAATCGATCGCCTCGATAACCGTTATAATACAAATCTTAACGGTGAATAAAATCAGAATGCAAAGAGAAGCGGCAGCTACAGTTTATTGTCAAATGACGCGGACCAGAAAGTTATAGGCACATGAGTAAATATCAGCGAGCGAAACAAAAATGACACGCACTAGAGATGGTGGGTAAGTCAACTCACTTTAATCAAGCGTTAATCAATATTTAGTCGGACAGGAATAAGTTACAGACATGCGATGAATAGAATGAGAAGAGTACACACACTTACGCTCATATAAAAAATAGTCGTCGTTAATAAGTGAATAATTGACAAGGTGAAAACATGACTCACGATGGATAGGTTAATAGACTTATCCAGAAGTTAGAATAAAGCATATGGGCTTAACATATCAAAGGATCCTACAAGCTGCATACACCCCTACATCATTTATGATACCTTGAGTTATGTAATTACCCTATCGATCTGGCGAATTAAGGTTTGTGAACTGCATTACTGTTGATTTTACAACCGATTTAACGACTATATTAACAAATCGTTTGTTTGTGTTTCAGAGTTTATGCTTGACTGAGCCTTCCATTGACAATCATCAAGTTGATTATAATGTGACAACCTGAGATTCAGTCAAAGTATTTGTTGTTGACTGCAGAATCTGTTGATCGATTTATGACTTCATAAGGCTGTTACCTAGTTTATATCATACATATGATATCCTTTATTATCTTGAAGAGAGAAGGAACAAGGAATTGGATAAAATAACATGAATACAATTTATTTCACTAGGTTCTCATCAGCTGCCTGCGGTCTATATAATCTGCAAGTTAAATTTATTGTAATGTTTACATACTTATATCAGTGAAATCGGATACGTATCATCTTGAGGTATTATTTGGATTGAAGACACGTAATGAATATGGTAATGAAGTACACTGTGTGGCAGAAGTTTCTGTATTGTCAGACATATCAATCTTCAGATTTTAGTGAAATTTCTAGTTTTTCCCAAAAAGTCATGTTAAAGTTTGTAGTTTTCCACAGAGTCTAGAAAACGTTTGTGAAGATACTGAGGAAAAGCGCGAAATTGCTCCAAACGTTTTGAGGATTTCATCAAGATATCTTGAAATTCTGTGAAAATGTCTCGGACCAGGCGTTTAGTTCGTATATTTCATAAGGTTTCCACTAGATTTTTTCAAAACAAATGAAAGTTCCCTCAAAATAAAGAGATTCGGATAGTAACCAGAGATTGTGGAACTGAAATGATTGCGTGATTCTATAATGAGGTAGTTCGGTATAAATTATTTCTAATGAGAATAACACGAGTGGGGATCAGTCAGTTAAATACGAAATTCCGGATTGGAAAGAAGTGATTTAATTCGAATAAGTGAGGAAAATCTCATGAATGATGTAGTAAAATGACAATAAACTGACCACGGTGAAGGGATATTTAAATTTTTTCCTATAGAATACGTAATTCCGACTTGGGGCATTTGATGTTTGTGGCTTCAAAGAATTTGACTGTCGATTGGTGATTCTGAAAGAATCCAGTCCATCGACTTGATGCACTGTGTGACAGAAACGTTTAACAGGAGCAATGCTACCAGCCATTAATCTCAGTGTGCTGAAAATTTTCGGGATATCTTCGTAACATCGAGCATAGGCCCTGTTCTCTGTTCTACCAGTGTAACTGCTTTGTAGGTACATGTTAATCTGTATACCCAACTGCCGGAGACATAAAAGGGTTTTCTGTCAATGTTTGACTGAAGTAAAGAGCATACTGCTGTAAGCGAGCTTGACGTCATTGCATCTCAACTACACTTAAGTCTGTTCACGTTCAGTGTTGTCAGGTCCTTCAATTAACCTACTTAACAGACAGTATCATTCGAGCAGTAACAATTTGTCTATATCTTCGTATTATTATCACCATTGTTATGCCTTGATCAAGGTCGTTGCTAATTTGTTATGACCTTACAAAATAAACAAGGACGTAACTCGCGTGATTTATCCACCAATAGTATACGACCTCTCCGACCTTAACACGGTGACAATCAAGGACGTCCAATCAGTATGAGTAATCTCGCGTCCTTATTGGTCCTTAATCCGCCTAGCACGTCCACTTGAGTTCAGAACACCAATAGCAGCTGTTGCTATGCGAATCTATGCAAATCGTTTATTTCAAGCATACTTTGTCTATATACCGGACAGGTAGACCACATCACACCATAAAATAGAAAATAATATTCGTACAAAATCAAGTCAAATGTGGCTGTAAGCGTGGGAGACAATAATCAATAAACTGAGTGTAATTTAGGGACGGTAATTTGTATAATAATAATCCATAGGTAAAAATGAAGCTCATAATAAGATGAATATAGATATAGATAATCTAGTTACTGAATGGTTATACAATAAGAATATATATAGAATAATCGTCCATTAATAGGTCCTAGGAGTTACCCGTACTTATGTCTTCACTAGAATATAACAACTATCATGTCTGTGGGGACGTGTGTGGTTGATCACGTGTTACAGTCCACACGCATATCCTTCTTACCAGGCTAAATGTCAGCTATTTAATTCACTCAATCAATAGGTCACCTTCCCATAGATGTTTGAGTCTTATCAAACGATTCGACTTTTAGTTTGTCTGTGTATTCACTCACTAGCATTCACTGGCATTTCGTTTTCTGCTCGAACTCGTTTTGTGTGTTTGTGGTTTAGTGAAGAAAGCTGCACAATGTTTCGTATGATCCTCTGAAATTTATAGACTGTTGGGATTTACGTGGTAATGGTTATCAGGACTAGTTTCGTCTAATTTGATTACTGGTTCGTAGGTCACTGTTGGAGTAGGAATTGCGAGTTCTGTGTAGTGCTAGTTAAGATATTGAATTCAATTGCTTCTAATATCATAGTGAAATGATGCATTGATTAGCTGTGTCAGCTAGTTTGGATTTAAACCGACCCTTATATTTCTATTACCTCAACATACACCAGGGAAAATGCAACATACAACAAATGAAAAAATACAACACGGAGTAAACCAATCGAGTCACACTTGATGGAGAAACTCTGGAAGATGTGGAGAGTTTCATGTATCTAAATAGCACAACCAATGAACAAGGAGGATCTGCTGAAGACATAATTGTGAGGGTTGGTAATGAGTGGGCATCCCTACTGTTGAAAGACATATGTAACTCAAATCAATTGTCTTTCAATCAATATGAATATTCAGTGTGAACATCGTCCACAACATCGTGTTACTCTTTGCGTGTTTTCGTTTATATAGTGTTCATTATCTATTCATTACATGTGTCTAACTTTAGTATATAAGTGTATGTATTAGATATGGTTATAATCTGATTCTGAATGAAGTGTTCTGATAACTTGAATAAACGATGTATCTTTTGCTAGTCACTAGATTTTCATTGAGCTGGTTTCCCTAGTTCAAATTTTGCACCGTGTGAACTACAGTGTTCCTCATCTATCAAGTACAAGCGGTAGGACAATGAATGGATCTAGCTGAGACGACACGTGAATAGTAGAGGAGATAGAGGTGATAATAATCTGAAATTGTTCTAGAAATACGGGCCGCGCAGAGGATCTGTGATGAATCGCAACGTAAAGGCAGTATCCCTACTATTGAAAGACATATGGAACTCAAAACGATTGTCAGTGATTCAATATGGGGGTCAAAATCTTCTGTACGAACGTCAAGATAATTCTACTGTACGGAGCTGCAACTTCATCAACTTCCACCATGACTATCATCATCAAAATACAAGTATTTATAAACAATTGTCTATGTGAGATACTCCATGTCTGTTGACTGGATATCATCATCGACAGCCTACTGTGGGAGAGAACGAACCAGTTTTAATGCATATACTATGGAGCTTGGTCCTAATCGTTTTATTCTTTTTACTCACTGCATATGCAATGGCCAGGATCTCGCTGTCTTGATTTGTCTCTTACTATCATTGTCTGAATGGTAGTGTATATGATCTTGTCAGTCGATTCTCTTTAATCCTTACGTCTGATCGTATTGTCATCTAATTGCCGAATTAGGAGTGACATCATTTGGGAATAATACCTGTCACAATTATTATCATATATTCTATGCACATCCACATTTTTGAACGTAGACACAGAAAATCACATCGTTGTTGTGAAGAAGGACTGTGGTTGTAAGGCTTTCTCAACAATTTAATCGTTAAACTTATTTCTCCAAGTCATTTTGCAAGGCCCAGAAAACCCTATTAAATGTTTGTTACCTGCCAATCGTCATTTAGACACTTGATCCTCTGTTTGTAAGTACGTGTCATTTTGAATGAACACAAGTTTGTTTCCTCAAACTCTATCTATTCCCTTACTGTTAATCAACACTAACAATCAACACTTTGACTAACATCTCGATCTTGAATGTCATTCAAACGTATACAATATGTTTCTCTCAACTCAGTTGTAGTCTGTCTGTCTATCGAGTGTTCTGGACACCTAATAAATTATGGCGACAAACGTATTCCCAATGCGACTGGTACTGTGCGTACTGTGCGAATGGCCTCTGATTATTATAAATCCTCATTCTTACAATTACGGAAAATTATTTTATAATCAATGTGTCATTACATAACTATTGCGTAACACAATTACTCAATGAGTATTATTTCATTGTTTCAAGTCATATGTGTGTAATAGTGTAGATCTTTGATGGTAAACTGATCTAAACTAAATTTGATTTTTAAATTTCGTACTTGTTACTGAATCTGAAGTTTCTTCATTTTTGATAAATCATTACTGCTTCCAATCTACATACCTATGAAGCTGTGTGAAGAGGGTCTAGCAACAAAGGTAATATTTAGACTCAAATGAACATGAATCAAGCTAAATTTGTAAAACCAAACAAAACCATTATCCCATGAATAGTTATTAAGGAATGGTGCATTCAATAACTGTCCAGTTAAAATCACATGATCAGAATGAAATGAACTGCGTTAAAAAGAAACCATGAAAGGGAAAGGTTCATCAATTCACTGAACACTATAAACCAATTTGAATGGATTCACTCGAAACATCATTATTCCAGATGGATTGATAGGAATTGTAAAGTTCTCTTTCAATCCCACGTCCTTGAACTTATCACCAGTGAATACATCCACTAATTCGAATTTATCTCCTGATATCGTATACATTTGTGATTTGAATTCATTCAGATTTGTGGTAAAGTTGATTGGTCCTCCATCACCCCTTGTGTAGATGCAAGCGATTGCCCAACCAACTGGACAATCATTTAATTGTCGTATCCACATCTGTATGAAAAGAAATATGAGACCAAATAAAGATATCTTGTTGACATTAAGTACATCAGCAAACGACAATTTTATTTCACCTCGTGATATTTGTCGATAGTGAGAATTCGAAAGAAAATATTGCAGAACCGAACGGTTGATGTCGTGCGATTTGGAATCTGCATACTGTTTTGGATAATTTCAGATGAACATTCATCTATATTATCAGAAAAGAATGGTCAACAGTATATCTGTGTGGTTTATATTGGGTTGTCTTCTGAAATGTATGTTGATGACTACGTCCGATTGGCGGAGCATACACTAACTGATAAAAACTTCGGAAGTCATATTATACTCTCTTACCTATTGTAGACAATCTACGTGTTCGTAAATCACAATGTCCTGATTCGGACTTTATGTGTTTGAAGTTAATCAGAAGGACAGCCATGAATTAGTCTACAGATTGAACAGTTCAATAATGATATCTCTTACTGTGACGGTACAAGATGAGAATTCCAATCACACAACGACTAACATTGCCGTCATCATTGCAGATTTGCCTTGAAAAATAGCACCGACGTACACGTGAACTGTTTCTGAACCCACTCACTGACTGCCCACAATGACTTATAAGTGGAGATAGTTATTGTGAAGTCCATTTGTTTAGTGTTATCAAAATCCGACCTCCTACTGGTTTTGTTTAAAATTATGTTGCTGAAGTGGAGAATTTAAATCTTAAAACCAGCGGAGATGCATATATCGAAATGTACTGAGATGGTCTTATCAAATTTGAACATTGCACGGTTTCTGTGTGATTTCAATGGGTTGAATCAGAAAACCGATCTGTGAGGACCTCTGTCCAATTTTTGTGGTGACACTAGACAGAAGCAACGACGACAATTGAAAATATTACCGATTCGGTGATCCAAGATGTTTTGATAACAGTTCAAGATTAAAATACTGAGAGTGACACTTTCATCAACTCAACGAACAGTGTCTATTTCCATGCTGGTTTGCTGTTGACATTTAATATGGCTGCTTCAAATTGTTGATGAAACCGATTCAACCGACAGTATTCTTACCCAAAAACAACTATCGCTTTGCTTATGTAAAAAGAAAGTTTCGTAGTATCGTGACACGAAGAAGAGTATCTAAACACCTATGTATAAGAATTTCAATCTAATGCAATCAACTCACCTGTACATCATTTCGTGATTTGATGAATTCCGCCTGATGTCCACCTCTATCCTGATCTATCGCCAACAAATGTTTATTGCGTAACAGAGATGCACTGAATTGATCCACCTTGTCCATGTCGGTTGAGATGATTAATGGAGCAGCGAACATACACCACATACCCATATGGACTCGCTTTTGATCATTGGAAAGTCCGTTGTTTCCTAAGACCAACATGTCGGGATCGTTCCAGTGTCCTGGACCAGCCACTTTCGGTAAAACATCGTTGCGAATTTTGTATCCATCTATAATGCCGATTACAGATGCCCAAGAACTAAAGGAGTTGGGCAGAGCACGAATGAGATTGCAGTTGTTCTGTAGTCGCTTCCAATCAATCAATTCAGGTTTTGCATACCATGAACCATATAAAGGATATGTACATAAAAACATCATTGGTCTACCAGTTCCATTGAGTAGTCGTGAGAACTTTTCGAAACCATCAGGCATCATGTGATCAGGACTGTTACACGAGTTCATCTTCACGTAATCCACTTCCCATTCAGCCAGAGTCTTGGCATCCAATTCGAGAAAGTCCATACTACCTGGATAACCTGCACATGTTCCAGTTCCATAACCAATAGTTATTCCGAACAGTAGATTTTTCGAATGCAAATATTGTGCAAGGTTTTTCATACCCTGAAATTACAACACATCATGGAGATTACCAAACAGAATTTGTAAATATCAAGTATTTTGTTCACGAATACAGCACTAATGAAAATAATTCATGATTCACACACACGCAGAATTCTTTCATATTGGAAGCCTTAGGAACAACAATCGTATATATTGTCGTAGTGTGATATTACACAAAATGAATGAGAAAACTATGAACACTTTCCAAACACTACACACATAAACTCACGCTCGGAAATCTCGAAGAATCTGGCAATAGTGCAACCGTCTTCGTATCACGCAGTCTTGATAACCAACAATCATCTATTATCACATATTTGTAACCCAGATCTCGCCAACCATCGGATACCAATTTATCAGCTGTTCGCTTGATTGCATTTTCATTAAGACAGTTGATTTGAGTGTTGTTGCAGTTTACTTGACATCCAAGTTGTTGCCATGTGTTCCACCCCATTGGTGGTGTTCTAGCCAATCCATTATTCAAACACATAACAGAATTCAGAGTGAGGAAGACTACTCCCGAAAATATCGTTAGCACCGTGAACATATTATCTAAATAGAAAAATTGATTAGTTAATAAGCATCAATTAACTGAAGTGTAATTTGATTGAGCTGTATATTATCACAAAACATCGTTTTATCAAACCATAATCAACAGGTTCACTTTATCAAAATAATATCCTTTGATAGGTGAACTTTGCCGACATGCATGAGATACCCGATTGTTATTCGATTCACAATGTTGAAAATCCGAAACTTGAATTTATATATACAAAAACCACAATAATCAGCAGTCATAATCTCGTCTCTCGTTCAAGTTGTGACACTCCAAATAAGCACTTCTACAAATGGTTGAATCTTAGACCTACGAACTATTCTTTCCCTCACAATTTCCTTATGTTGCACTCAGTGAGAATATAACTCGAGAAAATTTATAACACATATGAAAGTATTGAATTCAGTGTGATCAAGCAACCATAACTTGTCCAATACTTGTCACTTCAGATTAAACTAGTGATTGAGTTAACGTTGTTCAGTCATTTTCGGAATTCAGTTTTCTGGATAAGTCTTCCACACCACATGTCTTCCTGACTGAACAGTCTGTTGTTTATCAAGTAAGGACACCAGAGATCATTGTACAAAAATTATTTTCAATCACTACTCATCGTATCAAATCACTGTCTCAATAGGATCATCATCATCTTAAACATACGGTGATCCCATTCTCCTAATAGATATACTTATGGTGCATTTGCATTTTCTTAACACCGTTTTATTTTCAGAGTTGAATTCATGTGTCAATGTAAGCTAGACCATCGTTGAAAGTAACCTCGAAGCATCGGACGACCGTTCTGTCCAAGTATGAGACTCCTCAACAGTGCTCATCCACAACCCCATTCGAAAACATTTTTGTTATTGCTCAATAATTTTCAATATCACTATTACTAATACGTTGTCCACAATGATCCAATCGTGGTAAGCGCACTGAGAACATGGTCGGCACATTCCTGATATATCTATTTCTGAATGAAAAGGTATCATCATACAGTTTCGTAGAGATTGTAGAAGTTTCAACCAATACCACGAAATGATTTCAGAGAGATCGCTGCCGAAAACCAGGCATCATCATATCATAGTCTGTCTTGATAAGAGAATATTTAGCATCCATTTGCATCTACGACCCAACTACAAAGAATCGAACTTACAATGTTCGGTAACATGTGAGAACGTGACTAGCTACCTGAGGCTATTTGCTGATTTCCAGTGAGAATTCATGGGAAGTGGTTATATGTCACAGATGATTACATAAGATACTGAGTTGATTAATATCGAGCATTGACGCCAGCGCATGACAGTTCAGTTGTTGACAGGTTCAGTTTCAAAGACCATGAATGAAGTTCTTGAGTTCGATTCCTAATGGGAGAGATATTATTTTTCTCAACCTGCCTTACTTATATATATATATGATATATATATATATATATTTAAATATATATATATCATTTACCTAGTATACTCATCTAAGTTTTCATCGTAATCTACTCATCCTGAGATTAATCATTTCACTGGATCTTATAAGCAATTCGTATAAATCACAAATGGCGAACAGTGATTTCTCTGCTACAAGGCAATGGCTTTGAATGAGTAATTTCAGCGAATCATTGTAGGAAATGAGAGGAGACCGTTGAGAAAGATATCATTCGATGTAAATACACTTTAAAATATCTATCAACCTATGTTCATGTCTGACCCGAACAAACAATTTGTTATGTGAAATCAGATTACGTTCAAGACGATTCAATCCAAATCATCTTGAAAGACAAGTGTAGACTAAATTACCTACACAACTGGATTGCCTTCTCCTCATTGAAGAGACACCATATAATGTTGCAGCTGTAACAACATCACAATCTCAGTCAAGTCGACCGTATTGTCACGGATATAACAAACAAAACCCTTTCCATTGGAACACTTCAAAACATCCACATCTGGAGTATCAGGAGTAAATATAAAACGTGCATTATCATTGCCATTCATACAGACTAGAAACAATCAAAGTCCTACAATGTAAAACATCATTGAGTGATCTATTTTCTACGAATATTCATACCGAGATATAACTGCAGACAACAAACCACACTTGAAAATGAAACATTATCAAACCATTATGTATATGTCATCACACAATTATAATTCGACACTTACATTTCGTTTGAATTGCCCAGTTGACTGAATTAGGAACTAACTCGTATTTATACTCTAATTAGTATGACCACAGTATAGGAATGAACTAGAAGCGACTGTGAGGGGTTTAATCACTCACTGACCAACCAGATAACAACTTTGAAAATGCATATTTTGTTGAAGTCAAACAATCATATATGAAAGTGCACACAGATCTCACATGATTACCGGAGCCACTCCACCCTCCAACGCGTTCTTCACTCTGTACATACAAACTGGTTCATATACACATCGATTTTCCGTCTTCCCATAACCTCATGAGGACAGAAACGGAATATGATGGGTCATACTATAACTCTTTATATTGGTTATGTGTTTGGGATTAATGGATTATGTAGAGTATGTTGTGTGTTTTGTAGTGGGGATTATGATTTGAGATAAGTGGTGTTTAGTTGGTGTGTGTGTATGCGTGAAAGAGTGAATGTGTTTTTGAGAAGGATTTGGAAAGGACACTGATTTGCATGTTCTCCTCAATCTACTTGACTGGTGTTGCACACTTGGTGTACTGAACACCAACATGTTCGATCTATAATGGGGTTCAACACAATTTGTTTTACACTTGAGATTCAACAAGCATCATAGAAAGCCATATCAACTGGTTATTGTTGAACGATATAAGATAAAAATTGGTGAGGGGGATGTGTAGTCTCAATGGATTACAGTGATTGAATTTATCTGTTCCTAGACAACGTGTTTTAATCGTGAGGCGTGCGTTGTGGTTGCACGAATCATCACACGGATAACGAGTCTTGTTGATACATTGTCGATGAAACGGGATTAGAGACCGATGTGTATAGTGATCTAGGTTAAGGAAAACCTCAACATATTGAATGACGAAACATGCAGTCAACGAGTTCAGTATGATGTTTATAAAATTTTTCCATTGAACATTCTTTAATTTCAAACTTATTCCGTCTTCGATTATAAACGAGGCACCATTCAGCATTTGATTTTTATTGCAGAACGATTACACCGGAAAATAAACGATATCGTTATCGATTTCAAAAATAATGACGAATGAACTGCTGACCCATCTTCTCTCCTTAATGGGAATCGTCAGACACAACCTATAATGCTTCAAAATACACCAATTAGACGTTTGAATAGAACAAGGGTTTTCATTACATCAAAACTATTCACAAACTGTCCTGTATGCAAAGGTGGAGCTTGATCTGGTGGAAAGCTATTGTCTCTGCTGTAAATACGCTTTTCATTTGCATCTCTACTGACCCGAATCGATGGGCTGTGTGCATGATTTCGAAGTGGGCGTCTGTTCTAGAGAATGATCAGAAGCTGACTAAGTGCTGCGAGATTTTGCTTTACATTGAATTCAGTAATCCTCCGGAAAGTCAGACAGTGGAATCTTCACAGATACACTTAGAATGAGCTCCTTTTCTATACTCAAGATAACATGAGCAAGTAGACTGAATTATCTACATTGATTTGGACCGAAATGGGAACGTATCCTTCACATAACTTCGAATCATAGACTGACTACATATGATAATACGAATTTCAACAGAATAGAATAATTTACACAGAAATCTTGAAAATCTTCTTTGTCAGAATTATTCAGATTAACCTTTTGAATACTGTGTGTTCGTTTATTTTTCCTTATGCCACCGCATCGTCTTTTTTCAGATACACGCTTCATTGTCCAATTAGCTGAACACTTCGTATTATGTTATCTCATAGTTATTTCAGTTTCTACATTTTTCAAGTCACTGACCCACTTCTTATTATGAAGCAGTGATTCTCTCCGTTTTTATTTTTATCACAACTACTATACCTGCCAACACTCTATTAATTTGCGCTTTTCACTTGTTATTTACACCTATATAATCCATTCCACTGTTATCACTGACTCAAACTGACTTGATTAGTACAATTATTTCGTATATGCAAATAAACAATACAGCATATTAGAGTAATCCTGATGAAGATATAATTGAAAACATAATTGTTCACTTATGTATGCTGTTAATCAAGCATACATTTACTTTACTTACTTACTTGATCCTAACAATATCGATCTACTGTCAACCTCTTCTCCACTTCACCCTGTACAACTTCATTGATCTCATTCCCTTCAGCTTCCTGTGTACTCCATTACCTTACCTACTGTCTTTGAGGAGTTCATGTGATGTGAATCACTTTCCATCATCTGGCTTGCTCTTCGTCATCTCACCATGATGTGAACCTATGAAATACATAACATTTGCTATGGTCAATGTAACATTTATTTACAAAGTATGAAATTGTCTGTTCACTTACAGAAATGCCAAATTATACCACATAATAAGGAATAAAACAGTAAATAAACTATCTAGTAAATGAAATAAGTAGTAAATTTATATGAACTAGTTTAAAGTACATATGTTACATGAGATATTATTGATGAATCTTATCTGATGACAACAGGATTTCAATATTTAATTGAAGTAGATGATGATAATGAATTATTACCACTACTACTACTATTCACCCGAATGCGTCACAAGACAAGCCCTCACATGGAATCCTGAAGGCCAAAGAAGATTAGGAAGACCTAACGACTCATTACGTCGGGAAATGGGGACAGACATGAGAAGAATGGACAAAAGTTGGATATCACTAAAAAGGTAGGCCCAGAACAGTGTGAGTTAGAGAATGCTGATCGGCGGCCTATGCTCGATTGGGAGTAACAGGCGTAAATGAAATGAAATAAAAACTAACACTACTCATACTAAAACAACAACAAAAACTAGTACTACTAATTCTACTACTACCGCTACTACTACTACGACTACTTCTACTACTATACTGCCTTCAGTGAAATTAATTTTTACTTCATTGAATACAAATTTTGATAATGCGAAACAGCCATTTACAGAATTTAATTGTAATAATACTGAGTTGTCATGGATTAGGTATAATTTATGCAATAAATCTTCAATCGTTTTCATGATATTAAATTCTTTTACATGATAGCGTCTTAGCGCTTTTATTAGCTAGTTGCTTTTCTGTGAGATGGAATCGCTAACCCCATGCCTCACCTTCTTCCATTATCCGGGCTTAGGATCGGCAGTTACCCCCAGAGGAGCTAGAGGCAGAGTTTTTTGTTCTTGATACAGAAATGAAAAGAACAACAAATTTCACTATTACCAAGACGAAGTTTAATAATATCTCATGATGGAAAAGTAAATTGGAGTTTTAAAAGGTATTTTATTTAAATCGAGTATTTTTAGATTCCGACGGACGTTGATATATAAATATTGTATAAGCTAACTGTACGATTTCATGAGTCGATATAAGCTGGATTGCCGTTGAAAAAACATAAAGCATTAGATTGCCGTTTAGTCCTAGTGGAGGAATTCTCAGTAGTGTACATCCATGGTCCCAAACACACACACGAAGCATGAACATTTTCACAAACAAATACGAATTGAGGGAACAATTGGACATGAAAGTCATATGTTTAAAATCTTACATTTACAATAGCAAATGTTATGTATTTCGTAGGTTCACATAATAGTGAGATGACGAAGAGCAAGCTATATTATAGAAAGTGATTCACATCACATGAACTCCACGAAGATAGTAAGATAATGGAGTACACAGGAAGCCGAAGGGAATGAGAGGAGAAGATGAAGAAGAGAAGTGGAGGAGAGGTTGACAGTAGATAGATGCTGTTAGAATTAAGTAAAAATTGAAATAAACAGTCGCTCAATTAATAGTCAAATTCATTTGGTGAGGTGAAGATGCAACATCTTAGAATTCAGTGATCATTTTCAGTAAGTCATGAAGCACACTAACACAGTTGATCATTCTAATATCAATGCACTGTAAACTAGTCTGAGATGTAATACTTACAGAATGAGAGTGCAGATAATTGACGAGTCATCCTCTTTCCTTAATCCCATATAATTACGTAGGCACTAGTGTGTATCCAATCTCAACAAAATCCACTCAGTAAACATCAGAGAATAGCCTACCTAATTTGTTTAGTTAAGACGCCAACTAGACAATTAATGTTTTTTGTTTCTGTCAGTAATATGCCTAATATTTTGATGAGAATATAGAACGTGTACAACCGCCTCTGTCCTCCATTTGCCATTTCACTGTTCCGAGGGATGGGTGATGAGAGAGTTCGTTAAATTCGTCTGTGTGCACAATGTCATTCATGCTTGAAATTACGGAACAGTTCGCAGTTCCCATCTTCAGAGATATATTACAAAGTGAATTCTGTAATAGGTTTATGAATTCTACTGACAACATCGCCTGTTCGTTTCTGCATATTGCCTTCCTTTACAGTAGAACACTAGAATTACGACGAATGGAAATGGAGTATCCTGACGAATGTAAGATTGACTAACCTTAAAGTTTATAAAATTGGGTAGTTCTGTTTAGGCCTCTACTTGAACACTTGTCACTGGCTTTTTCAACTCTACTTTTAACTCAATATTTTTTCGAAATATGGATCGGAACAATAAGGAAGATGCATTTATTCTGATTAAGGGCTTCAAAACAAGGTTGACTCTTGTACAGAAAATAAGCTTCTTAACGAACCTATTGATAATCTTCATACTCTTTTAACTGATGGAAACATGGTAAGTAAAGAAACGTAGCAAGTAATTATTCAGTAACAGTTTGATACCGACAAGTTTGAATAAGAAGACGTGTTCACTTTTTTACAGTATTATACACTGCAACATATAACTGCATTAAATGTATTCCTTATGTGATATTTTGAAAATGGATTTATTCTCGGTTAGATATTCCAGTCAGTACAGTATTGAAGTAGTAGTCACCAGTGTAACAATATTTGTGAATAATACGGTTGTAGCAATGAAGTGGGAATTACATTCAAAATGACAGGTATAAACATTCGTCCAGTGTGAATTTCGTATTATTTGTATTAACCTGTGTGAGCATCGAGTATGGCAATGTGAGAAAGCATCCCTACTGTTGAAGGACATATGTAACTCAAATCAATTGTCTTTCAATCAATATGAATATTCGGTGTGAACATCGTGTACGATATGCAGTTACCCTGTGCATTCTTTCGTTTATATAGTTTTCATTATCTATTCATTACATGTGTCTAACTTTAGTATATAAGTGTATGTATTAGATATGGTTATAATCTGATTCTGAATGAAGTGTTCTGATAACTTGAATAAACGATGTATCTTTTGCCAATCATTTAATTTTGATTGAGCTGGTTTCCCTAGTTCAAACTTTGAACCACGTGAGCAACAGTGTTTCTCATCTATCAGGTACAAGCAGTAGGACAATGAATGGATCTACCAGAGATGATAGGTGAATAGTAGAGGAGATAGAGGTGATAATAATCCGACAATGTTCTAGAAATACAGGTCGAGCAGAGAAATATTTCTGTGCAGTTAATTTTTGGCGACTACCACCCACCCACACTCTGAATGTGACTTCAGTTAGATTGTTTGATGATTGTTATCGAAATAAACCTGCCGTCAACCATTGTATATAATTATTGACTGGATTTGCGTTGGAGAATAAGGCGGTTGGGTAAGCGAAATGCGAGAATGAATAACCCAAACTTTTATTTCATACACTCGTTGAAACATAGAGATAGTTAAATACACATGCAACTACGAGAAATATGTCGTCCAGCCTAATTACGTGAACTAACTAAGCGCAACTAAAATAGAAGATAGAAAACCTGACGGTGATTGATAAGTTTTCACGATGGATCTCGTTTACATGCAGTATCATTAACCTATAGGATGTAAGCCGATTGAACATAATGTTCTGATGATCTTCTTGTCTTCTGAAGAATTTATAAAAGAATTCTTTTGGGACCAATATGACTAAAGTTTAATAATGGTTACATTTCTTTTCAACTTGGAAGATTGTCAAATAACACTCACAAAATCTGTCATCTACCTTTACTATACATCAGTTATACCACTCTTCATCTTTGCATTCGACATGGAAATCGAAATTCGAAAGTGAAACACCGATGATCAGGTGTGAGGATATGGTTGATAAGTAACTTTAAAATCAGCAAAAACTGATGGTGGGTAACAGTGAATTCCATGACAAGCGCCTCGTCCTATTTATGACTCGTCAAATGAATGTGCCTGAGCCTCAGAACTGATGTCTACTCTACGACTCGAACCCACTGCTGTTGGTTTCAAACGTCGTCACATCATCCACTTACATGCAGAGTCTCGGTAGCCACTAGTCTGTGCAACGAAGTGAAGTTTTAATTCACTTTTGCATTGTTTCTTTGAATCTACTTATTGATATTTCAGACTGTAACTGATCAGTCTCTTAAGGGCGTACGTGCATCCTGTGCAGATTGCATCAATTTTGATTTAAGTCACAAACATTGTAAGCAGAGGTGGTTCGTGAGTGATACTAAAGCCCAGGACGCGCGTAATTCCAGTTGATTATTCCAAACAAGGAAGTGTTCCGTCAGTTTTTAGTCTACCTTCTGTAGTCTTTTCAAATGTCTATTAAATCGTCCAGAATCAAACTTGTCATATATGAACACAAACGTTTACGTCATTCACTGTTTTATCGTAAGTGTACTTCGAAGCTAGACTGTTGTAGTCTGATAATAACTAAAAAGTGTTTAAATGAAAGAAAGATTATTCAATATTACAGGATTCATTATCGTCAATATTTCTTTTTGTGGTCTTTGTATATTAGTAGTTTTGTTTAATTAACAAACTTGACTCTTGACAAGTATCGTTGGGTTTTTATACTGATTGGATGAGCTCGATTGAATCTATTGATACTGAGAGAGAGGTTGGATGAATCAGTCAAATTAGTTTACTAGGATTAGTAATCGATCAAACTGAAAAGAAGACTTGAAATCTCTTTCGTGGTGCTATAGGCTGCTGAACAATGCCTTCTTTAGACCAGATATTACACAATCGAACACGAGTCAGTTATCATGTTAGCATGGGAAATTAACATTGAACATAGTGTTGTTTCATTTAACTTATATCACTACACATATCGGTCTCTAATTCTGTTTCATCGAAAATGTATCAACAAAATTTACGATTTGTTATCCTGGTGATGATGCGTAAAACTACAATACATGTTTCACGATTAAACCACTGTAGTTGTAAATAAATCCGCGATGTAAATAGGTCTGTAAGTGTTAGACATTGGATGGAACCCACATACGTTTTAATGGACTCATTGGGCTGAAGACTATTGGTCATGCATCCGCACCAGATCACCATTTGGAACGGTGTAACCAACAATCCCTGCTATCGCTTATCGCATTAGATCAGTTGATCCACGATATGTTGATAAAATATCAAATATATCACCGAAACTCCCCGCTTCTGTCTTTTGATTTCACTTGGTCGGTACGATTAATAATAGTAGGTGTTACTGTGTATAGCGTTGTCAAGCTCCGAATAACTGTGGCATCTTCACCACATTGTCTCGAAACTGGTAAACTCAATTACAGCAACCCATCAAGCCTTCACATCTCAACACAGATTTCAATCTTATATCGTTCAAGAATAACCAGTTGATATGGCTTTCTATGATGCTTGATGAATCTCAAATGTAAAACAAATTGTGTTGAACCCCATTATAGATCGAACATGTTGGTGTTCAGTACACCAAGTGTGCAACACCAGTCAAGTAGATTGAGGAGAACATGCAAATCAGTGTCCTTTCCAAATCCTTCTCAAAAACACATTCACTCTTTCACGCATACACACACACCAACTAAACACCACTTATCTCAAATCATAATCCCCACTACAAAACACACAACATACTCTACATAATCCATTAATCCCAAACACATAACCAATATAAAGAGTTATAGTATGACCCATCATATTCCGTTTCTGTCCTCATGAGGTTATGGGAAGACGGAAAATCGATGTGTATATGAACCAGTTTGTATGTACAGAGTGAAGAAC
This sequence comes from Schistosoma mansoni, assembly GCF_000237925.1. NCBI lineage: Eukaryota > Metazoa > Platyhelminthes > Trematoda > Strigeidida > Schistosomatidae > Schistosoma > Schistosoma mansoni. The sequence goes on from NC_031500.1 coordinate 1,297,689, forward strand.
GCGTTGGAGGGTGGAGTGGCTCCGGTAATCATGTGAGATCTGTGTGCACTTTCATATATGATTGTTTGACTTCAACAAAATATGCATTTTCAAAGTTGTTATCTGGTTGGTCAGTGAGTGATTAAACCCCTCACAGTCGCTTCTAGTTCATTCCTATACTGTGGTCATACTAATTAGAGTATAAATACGAGTTAGTTCCTAATTCAGTCAACTGGGCAATTCAAACGAAATGTAAGTGTCGAATTATAATTGTGTGATGACATATACATAATGGTTTGATAATGTTTCATTTTCAAGTGTGGTTTGTTGTCTGCAGTTATATCTCGGTATGAATATTCGTAGAGAATGGATCACTCAATGATGTTGTCTATTGTAGGACACTGATTGTTTCTAGTCTGTATGAATGGCAATAATAATATACGTTTTATATTTACTTCTGATACTCCAGATGAGTATTCTTGGAAGTGTTCTAGTGTAAATGCTTTTGTTTGTTATATCGGTGACCATACGGTCGACTACACTGAGATTTTGATGTTGTTACAGCTGTAACTTATTATTCAATGCCATTACCTTGTTGCTCAGAAATCACTGTTCAACATTTATGGTATACACATTAATTGCTGGTAAGATCAAGTGAATTGTTTAGTCTCAGGATGAGTAGTTTACAATGATAACTTGGATAGATAAACTACGCAAATGGTTTCATGTATAAATATAAGTAACGCAGGTTGAGAAATATAATAATGTTTTCTCCTTTGGGAATCGAACTCAAGAACTTCATACATGGTCTTTGAAACTGGACCTGTCATCTACTGGACCGTCATGCGCTGGTATCAATGCTGGAAATTATTCGACTCATATTCTTGTGCAATAATCTGTGACAGATAACCACTTCTCATGACTTCTCGACAGAAATCATGAAATGGTCCTAGGAAGCTAGTCACGTTCTCACATGTTACTGAATATTGTAAGTTCGATTCTTTCTGGTTGGGTCGCAGATGCAAATGGATGCTAAATACTCTTGTAATAAGACCGGTGCATATATGTGCCTGGTCCTACGTTGTTGCTGACTGACTGACTGACTGTAATAAGACAACACAACGATATGGTGATTCCTGGATTCCGGCAGCGATTTGTCTGAGATCATTTCATGGTTTTGGTCGAAACTTATTGAGCAATAACAAAAATGTTTTCGGATGGGATCGTGGATGAGCATTGTTGGGGAGTCTCATACTTGGACAGAACGGTAGTCCGATGCTTTTAGGTATACAACGATCGCATAGCTTACATTGACACATAAATTCAATACTGAAAAAAATTTGTGTTCAGAAAATGCAAGTGCTCCGTAAGTAACCCCAATGGTGATGACCCTACTGAGACCAGGATTCGATATGAGTGGAGATTGGAAATAATTTTTGTACAATGATCTCCGGTGTCTTAACTTAATAAACAACAGACTGTTCAGTCAGGAAGACGTACGGTTTAGGAGACCTTTCCAGACAACTGCAATCTCGGAATGACTGAACTACGATTACTCAATAACTAGTTTAACCCGAAGTGGCGAGTATTGGACAATTCACGGTTGCTCGCTTTCACTGAATTCATTACTTTCATAGGTGTTATAAATTTTTTCCAGTCACATTCTCACTGAGTGCAACATACGGAAATTGTAAGGAAATGAATAGTTCGTAGGTCTAAGATTCAACCATTTGTATAAGTGCTTAATTGGAGTGTCGCAACTTGACCGAGAGACGAGATTATGACTGCTGATTATTGTGGTTTTTGTATATATAAATTCAAGTTTCTGATTTTCAACATTGTGAAATGAAGGGAAATCACGTATCTCATGCATGTCGGTAAAGTTTGCATATCCAATAACATCATTTTTATAAAGTGAATGTGTTGATTATGTTTTCAAAAAACGATTTTTGGTAATATACCTCCTGATCAAATTACACTTCAGTCGTATGTTAATTATAACTCATCAATTTTTCTATTTAGCTAACATGTTCACTCTGTTAACAATTGTTTCGGGAGTAGTCATCCTCACTCTGAATTCTGTTATGTGTTTGGATAATGGATTGGCTAGAACACCACCAATGGGATGGAATTCATGGCTGGCAATTGACTGTCAGGTGGATTGCGTCAACTATCCAAACAACTGTCTTAATGAGAACGTTATCAAGCGAACAGCTGATAAATTGGTATCCGATGGTTGGCGAGATCTGGGTTACAAATATGTGATAATTGATGATTGTTGGTTATCAAGACTGCGTGATCCGAAGACGGTTAGACTAATGCCAGATCCTTCGAGATTTCCAAGCGTGATTTTGTGTGTGTAGTGTTTGGAAAGTGTTCATAGTTTTCTCATTCATTTTGTGTAATATCACATTACGATAATATAAATGAATGTTGTTCCTAAGACCTTCAATATGATGAGATCTAAGTGTGTATGTGAATCATGGATTATTTTCATTTGATCTCTATTCGTGAAGATAATCATTTATACTTGCAAATTCTGTATGTTGATCAACATGATGCGTTGTAATTTCAGGGTATGAAATGCCTTGCCAATTATTTGCATTCGAAAAATCTACTGTTCGGAATAACTATTGGTTATGGAAGTGGAACTTGTTCAGGTTATCTAGGTAGTATGGACGCAATAAACATTTGTTGGCGATAGATCAGGATGAAGGTGGACATCAGGCGGAATTCATCAAATCACGAAATGATGTACAGGTGAGTTGATTGCATTAGATTGAAATTCTTATACATACGTGTTGAGATTTCTTTTTTTTGATCAAAAATTCTTGTTCAGAAATTTCAAACGAGACACGAAACTTTCACTGATTCATCACTTATTTGAATACATAATATGTCTCTATATGTTGTTAGAATAGCATCACAGTATAATGAAGCACTTATATTATCAATATAACAATATTAAGAATGTGGATGAGCATTATGGACGCGATATTCAATTTTAGTTTCATAGATATGACAGTGTGTATTCTAAATCAGCCGGCTGACTTGATCAAGAATCCGTTAGTTTACCCAACCACCACTGATGCAGTTTCACTGTTCTATCCATCAAGTGTTTTCTCTAAACTGAATGAGTCACTCTTTATTCGAAATTCTCTATTCACATTCTGAGGTGTCCAACACAAAACATTCAATTATGAAGTCAAACTCTTCCATTACTTGTTCATCAACAAGGTCATGAGATATCGGTAATATGATTATTTAATCACCAGTGTACTGAATAATAACAAACCTTTCACATCTGTTCACATATTTCTTTTCATACAGTTGTGGATATGAAAATTAAATAATTGTCCAAGTGGTTGGGCGATCGATTGCATCTACACAAGACTTGATGGAGGACCTATAAACTTTATCACGAGTCTTGATGAATTCAAATCACAGATGTATACGATATCAGGAGATAAGTTCGAATTACTGGATGTATTCACTGGTGATAGGTTCAAAGACGTGCGATTGACAGAGAACTTTACAATTCCTTTCAACCCATCTGGAATAATGATGTTTCGAGTCATTCCATTTCAATTGATTCCTAATTCTAAATAAAATGTTGGACGTTTTTATGAATCTTTTGAGTTTCATTTCGTTCATTTGTTGATTGTCAGAATAATGAGTAACTATTTACGGACTGACGGTTTTATAATTTATCACAATACAGGTTATTTTCTCAATTTATGCTTGTTTTGACTTTTATAACACTCAGACAAGAACTGTTCGTAATTCGCTTTCTTTTGTTTTCCATGTAAACTCCTATCTAACATGTATCTATTTTTCGGCTCCCAAATCAAGAGTTGACAGATAACACTTTAAATGTGTATTGAAATATGAGTTATTTTAAATGTTTTGGATAAAAGAATATCGAGTATGAGATCAGATTGTATCTGCGTGACGGCATCACACAGAGATCTCCTGGGTGACATTAGACCAGATCTCTCAGAGAGCATGAGTTCTCTCCAGATTACAGGTAAATCTTGCTGACGAGTGCAAATAACACTAATCCTGGATTCAGGGTCTTCTATCGACTACCTCCAAACTATATCTCATCTCAACATAGTGCACGCAATTTCGAGTCCTTTAGAATGTTTACTGATTGTAGCTTGGTCTACCCCTGGTAATATTTGTGATATAAAGAAACTCCGACTTCGTTGGTTTATATGATGTCGATCGGTTTCACGTTCACATTACAATAACTTTATCAGCTCACTTTAGAACGTAGACACCATGAAAATATACAAAGCAATGTCATCTATACAACAAATATGCAAACCATAATCATACCAGTGTTGAACGATTGTGCAGTAGATATAGGTGTCACGATCACCTGAACTCGCGCTCAATGCTTCAACTGCAGCATGCTTACACTAACTTTCTTAAAAACGCGGAAATTTCAAAATATCTTGGTAAAACTTGAGGACCATACACTAAATACTGCATTTCCAATATGTCTGTCAATTTTTTCAGACTTGATTGTTCCTCCTTTTTTACACCAATCACTCTCTGTACGCATTCTCTTCTCTTTGATCTTATTAGCATTCTGTTACGAAGAATTCAACTTTGCATTGATGATATATACCATTTATATCTATCAACATCAATAGAACACATCAAAGTTACACTTAGTCGCGAAGTAACCTGTTTTTTAATTGAGTGTTATTTCCATGCTACTGGATAACTAATAAACTATCATACGACGTCACGTCGTAATTGAATGTGATCGCTGTAAGTGTGTGTTATATCATATAATCGCCCGTTTTAACCACCATCACCACTGTTTTAAAGCACGAATTTTCTTCGGTTTCACGAATAGGACGACAATTTGTTTTAGACGAATATCGACACTAGATTTCCTCACAGTATCCAGTTCACAAGACAGTAGTGCAAGGTCAGAACACAGATGGACATGGTAGCTAGTGATCAACGATATTTCCATACGTCAGGATCGTGAACCACATGTCCACAGTCGGTTTGGAATCAGAGCTTCTTAACTCCTATAGCTGGATTCTCCATATTCACCAGCCTGGTGAAAGCGCCGAACAGTCTATTTCCGTCTTCTCAATTTCGTTAACAACAGTAAGACATTCCGGGTAGAGGCTATATACGCGTGGTCAAGAATGTAGAGAAGATGTGCTCGGTAAACTTATTATGTGTACATGAAATCCGACCATTTTGTAACCGAAGTTTATTCTTCTCGTCATTTGTTTGATAGTTGTGTATTAATCAAAACTTATTATATCAATCCAGGATGCGACGGGACGATTGAGGCTTTGCGCGTGATCTGGCTATTCTATCACAAACGAAACAACAAATACAGGAGAAGACCACCAGTTGAGCAGTAGCCCTAGTAGCAGTAGGTCTCAAAATAAACAGAGGGAAAAGCGAGACTCTCAGATGCAATAATGCACGCAGTAATTGGTTTGCATTCGACTGAGAATCTTTCGAGGATGTGAATACCTTTACATATCTGGGCAGCATCATCGATGAACACGGTGGATGTGATGCAGTTGTGAGGTTGCGGATAGGCAAAGTAAGGACAGTATATTATCAACTGAAGAACGTCTGGAACTCAAAACAGTTGTCAACCAACATGAAGATCAGAATTTTCTAAACAAATATAAAGACAGTTCTACTGTATAGAGCGGAAAGTTGGAGAACTACGAAGGCCACCATCCAGAAGATATAGGTGTTTATTAACAGTTGTCTACTCAGTATACTTCGGATCCCTTGGCCAGACACTATCAGCAAGATTCCACTGTGGGAGAGAACAAACCAGATTCCAGTGGAGGAAGAAATCAGGAGTACGCGCTCGAAGTGCATAAGACACACATTGAGGAAATCACCCAACTGCGTCACATGGCAAGCCATCACATGGAATCATGAAGGTCAAAGGAGAAGACGAAGACCAAAGAACATATTACGCCGAGAAATGGAGACAGACAAAAGAAGAGTGAACACAAACTGGAGAGAACTAGAAAGGAAGGCCCAGGACAGAGTGGGTTGGAGAGTGCTGGTCGGCGGCATACGCTCCATCGGGAGTAACAGGCGTAAGTCTGTAAGTAAGTAAGCATTGAATCGATCGCACAGAACCTCAACTATAAATACAATACAAATTTTTAATATGATTTTTCTTTTCAGTTTTGAAGATGTTTGAACGTTTTCAGGTTGTGTGGCTTTGGATATGTTTTGAAGGTACGACAAGAAAACTTGTGACTACACAAGAAATTTCGGCAGAACCTAGAAGTAAGAAATCGATGTGCATTCAGACGGCAGCATTCATTAGCTTGTTCGTATTTTGTTTGATGTTGATAAATATGATGATAACTCGACTTTTCATAGTTCAAATTCCAGTCGTCGTATTTTTGCTAAATTAAAGTTGGATGCCGCAATGCTTATGAAAGAGACAACTGGAAAAAATACTCAAGCTAGAGAAACTGTCAAATTCTAGAACATTGAATTTGAAATTGGGTCATTGGAGTTAGAGTGTGAGGATATGTAGAGATTAGGTGGTCTACTGTCAAATGATAGTGACAATGCTTCGAATGAACGGCTAATAAAACCATCGTTGGCTTCTGTATTTCATTGATGGAGTCACTCGATCGTGATGAAGTTGAGTAGCTGTGTTGTGCTGAGGATAGGCTGTTCACAGTTGTTACTGAAGCAAGTTTATTCAGAATTATTATTATTTATTGTGATGAATAACCTGGTGAGAATAGTTGTGAATTAGAGATATCAACATCAAATTTCTTATAGAAGGGATATGTTATATCGGTTGTATTACCATTAAAAATGGCCAGGACATTAATTGAGGTTTCCATCTCTTTGTTTTTCTCACTTGTGCTGCGACAACGGGGAGCAACTTGAGTACGCACTAGCCTCGTTGTTAGTGTGTGCACATAAGTCCCTTGACAAGTAAATAGAGGCCAAGTCTAAAATATTATACTGTAGGTTGCAGGTTTCAACATCATAATATGCTACGTATTGATGAGGGTGATAATCACACAGTGAATTCGGTCTAATATAAAAACTCGTCGCGTGATTGTTTGGGTTTTTCTCCAGTGTAAATCCTTGGACGCAAAGTATATTTGAAAACAATAAGTTAGCACTGCAGATATTTCTCTCATAAGTGAAGTCATAATTAATGAGTTTAAGCTTGAAGGTGGAGGACTGTCAGCAAATCATTCCTCAACCAATTTGACTATAATGAAGTTGTACCGGCATTTCGTGCCTGATATATATGCTGTGACTTGTTATCTGTAATTACTACATTGTTCTTTTTCTATAGTGACTAATTCACGCATTATTTGTTGAATGGTTTTTCGAAGTCTCTATGATTTACATTTAACTCCGCCTGTAGCTCCTCTAGGGGTTAATGCCGGTCCCAAGCCCGGGTAAAGGAGGAGGATTGGGCATGGGGTTAGCGACCCCGTCCCGTAGAAAATCAACTCGCTTAAAAAAACGCTAACCGGAAAAAAATCATTCAAACCATTCAAACTCTGCCCTGGGAGTAGAAAGAATAATTATGACGTCTCATGATGAAAGCCGAGTTCCTTCGGAAGTCATGAGGCCGATGCACCTTCTTACAACCAGAGCGACAATTTTTATAGGTACATGGAATGTCCGAACAATGTGGGAGACCGGAAGAGTCTTCCAAATTGCTGCAGAAATGAGAAAATACAACCTGGAGGTGCTTGGAATCGGCGAAACACATTGAACGCAGGTTGGACAACAACGACTGTCTTCAGGAGAACTTCTGTTATACTCCGGTCATGAAGAAGAAAATGCCCCACATACACAAGGAGTTGCATTGATGCCGTCCAGAAAAGCACTAAATGCACTTATAGGATGGGAATCTCATGGACCAAGGATCATCAAAGCCTCGTTCAAAACAAAGAGAGAGAGCATTACAATGAACGTCATCCAGTGCTATGCGCCTACCAACGACTACGATGAAGACGCCAAAGACCAATTCTACGATAGGCTGCAGTCGATCTTAGAGAAGTGCCCAACCATAGACCTGATCATTCTGATGGGTGATTTCAATGCCAAGGTTGGAATTGACAACACTGGATACGAAGACGTCATGGGACGACATTGACTGGGAGAAAGGAACGAAAATGGTGAGAGATTTGCAAACCTATGTGCCTTCAATAAACTGGTCATAGGTGGAACCATATTCTCACACAAAAACAAACACAAAACCATTTGGATTTCACCGGATCACACTACACAGAATCAAATTGATCATATCTGCATCAACAAAAAGTTCAGGAGGACGATGGAGGATGTGAGAACAAGAAGAGGAGCTGATATAGCATCCGATCATCATTTGCTGGTCGCCAAGATGAAACTAAAACTCAAGAAGCACTGGACAACGGCGCGGACAACACCACAAAAGTTTAATACGGCCTTTCTTCGAGATGCTGACAAACTCAACGAATTTAACATAGCCCTCAGCAACAGGTTCGAGGCCTTTCATGATCTACTCAACGGAGAGGGGACTACCATGGAGAGCAACTGGAAAGGTATCAAGGAGGTATTCGTTTTAACATGTCAAGAGGTTCTGGGCCAAAAGAAGCACCATCACAAAGAATGGAGCACTGTTGATACACTGGATAAAATTGAAAAAAGGAGGAACAAGAAGGCAGCAATAAATATCAGCCGAACCAGAGCGGAAAAAGCCAAGGCACAAGCCGATCACACAGAGGCAAACAAGCAAGTGAAGAGGAGCATCAGAACCGACAAACGTAAATATGTGGAAGATTCAGCGACGACAGCGGAAAAGGCTGCAAGAGAGGGAAACATGAGACAACTGTATGATACAACGAAGAAACTTGCTGGAAATTACCGTAAGCCAAAAAGATTAGTGAAAAGCAAGGAAGGTAAAGTAATCACCGACATTGAAGAACAACGAAACAGGTGGGTAGAACACTTCAAAGAACTCTTGAATCGACCAGCTCCACTGAACGCACCCAACATCGAAGCAGCACCCACAGAACTCCCAGTTGATGTTGGCTCACCAACAATTGAAGAGATCAGCATGGCCATTAGACAAATCAAGAGTGGCAAAGCAGCGGGACCAGACAACATCCCGGCAGAGGCACTGAAGGCAAATGTAGCAGCAACTGCCAAGATACTCCACATCCTCTTCAGTAAGATTTTGGGATGAAGAACAAGTACCAATAGACTGGAAAAAAGGACTTCTGATCAAGATACCAAAGAAAGGCGATCTCAGCAAGTGCGACAACTACAGGGGCATCACTCTTCTCTCAGTACCAGGAAAAGTCTTCAACAGAGTATTGTTAGACAGGATGAAGGATTCCGTGGACGCCCAACTTCGAGATCAACAAGCTGGATTTCGTGAAGATAGACCGTGCACTGATCAAATCGCAACTCTACGTATCATTGTGGAACAATCAATCGAATGGAATTCATCACTCTACATCAACTTCATCGACTACGAGAAGGCATTTAATAGCGTGGACAGGACGACACTATGGAGGCTTCTTCGACACTACGGCGTGCCTGAGAAGATAGTCAACATCATACGGAACTCCTATGATGGACTAAACTGCCAAATCGTCCACGGAGGACAACTCACCGACTCGTTTGAAGTAAAGACCGGTGTTAGACAAGGTTGCTTACTCTCACCTGGCTCTTCTATCACAAACGCAACAACAAATGCAGGAGAAAACGATCAGTGTAGCAGCAGCCTCAGCAGCAGTAGGTCTCAATATAAACAATGAGAAAAGCAAGACTCTCCGATGCAATACAACATGCACTAATCGAATTACACTTGACGGAGAAGCTTTGGAGGATGTGGAAACCTTTACATATCTGGGCAGCATCATTGATGAACACGGTGGATCAGATGCAGATGTGAGGGCGCGGATCGGCAAAGCAAGAGCAACAGATTTACAACTGAAAAACATCTGGAGCTCAAAACAATTGTCAACCAACACCAAGGTTAGAATTTTCAATACAAATGTCAAGACAGTTCTACTGTATGGGGCGGAGACGTGGAGAACTACGAAAGCCATTATCCAGAAGATACAAGTGTTTATTAACAGCTGTCTTCGCAAGATACTTCGGATCAGATGGCCAGACACTATCAGCAATAAGCTACTGTGGGAGACAACAAACCAGATTCCAGCGGAGGAAAAAATCAGGAAGAAGCGCTGGAAGTGGATTGGGCACACCTTGAGGAAATCACCCGACAGCATCACAAGACAAGCCCTCACATGGAATCCCGAAGGTCAAAGGAGAAGAGGAAGACCAAAGAACATATTACGCCGAGAAATAGAGACAGACATGAGAAGAATGAACAAGAACTGGATAGAACTAGAAAAGAAGGCTCAGGACAGAGTGGGTTGGAGAGTGCTGGTCGGCGGCCTAAGCTCCATTGGGAGTAACAGGCGTAAGTAAGTAATGATTTACATTTATTCAATCAGCATGTTCACCCACTAATTATGCCTTCTGCCATGAATATTTGAAATATTCTTGTCCTAAATGAAAACCATATTGGCTTTCAACTATTCTGCATTTGTTAGGTCTGTTTCACGTTCTCTCTCCTCACATCTGTTCTACTCTTTTGTGTATTCTTCTATACTACTTATTATTTTTTAGTAAAAACATATATTCCCAGCAATGTCTACGCATATGTAGCAGTTATTCACAATTTTGTGTAGTTGTTTAACCCTTGATTAAAAGCAACGATTTCCATATCGTTTGCTCTTGCTTCGGGTTTTGTTTGTTGATAAACTGTCACCATGTTTAGTCACAGCTAACCCCTATCCTTTTGCACTATCGTGTGTTGTATCTATTCTTTATGTTACCATATGAAGAAGCTCTCTTTATTTCAGACAGAAATGCGCTGCTAACGTTTCGGGCACCTTACAAGTTGAGGTTTGTAACTAATTTTTGTATATCATTCAATAGAGAACCGTTATTTTAAACCAATCGTTGTTTTGTGAACTTTGTTTTTGCGCTTATCTCAATTGAGTGATTTAGGCTCTTCAATAAACTGAATAGTTCAAAACTTTGGTTCAGAACGGTTTGAATCTTACACGTAAAGAACTCTGGTCAAAATTTTGTTCCTATTATTTTGGTCTAACAGTGACAAGCACCAAGGGAATGAGGTACAATGCCGACAGTTAAGAAGAAACAGATGATGGTTTTGTTTGGTCTTTCTAATTTAGCTCCATTCATGTTCATTTGAGTCTAAATATTTTCACTAATGCTAGACACTCTTTGAGTAATTGTAAGAATGAGGATTTATAATAATCAGAGGCAAATCGCACAGGACGCACATATGTCCATAAGAGACTGATCGGTTGCAGTCCGAAATATCAATGAGAAGACTCAAAGAAACAATGCTAAAATGAATTGAAACTTCACTTGATTGCATAGACTGATGTCTATCAGGACTCCGTATGTAAGTGGATGACGCGATGGTGTTTGAAGCGAAATGCAGTTGGTTTGAGTCCTGGAGTGAACAGAACTATGGGATGCAGGCACATTCATCTCACGAGTCCTAAGTAGGAAGAACGTGCGTTCTTGATTCCACTGAGAGCCACCATGTTAGATTGTTTTCATAATCTAACAAAGTTCGTTCGTGACCTTACTAAAATACAGTAATCCACGTTGTCGAAGATTATTTCTCGATTGAACTAAAAACGATATCAACCTGCTAACGGCTTTTTTCTTGGTAGTCGCATTCTTCAGAACTTGTTACAAATTGAGTTGGAAATGCTCAAGGTGTAAGATACCAGTCGTTTCTGGAATGTGTTTATCGCCATAACTAGTGAGGTGTCCAGAGCAGTCTAAAGACATAAACACTACAGCTGAGATGAGAGAAACATACCGTATGCGTTTGAATGACATTCAAGATCGAGATGTTAGTCAGGTTGTTGATCGTCGGTGTTTATTATCAGTAAGGGAATAGATAGGGTTTGAGGAAACAAGCTTGTGTTCATTCAAAATGACACGTACTTACAAACAGTGGATCAAGTGTCTAAATAGCGATTGGCAGGTGAAAAGCATTTAATAGGGTTTTCTGGGCCTTGCAAAATGACCTATCGAAATAAGTTGCACTATTATATTGTTCAGAAAGCTTTACAATAACAATTCTTATTCACAATATTGATATGCCTTTCAGTTTCTACGTTCAAAAATGTGGATGTGCATAGAATATATGATAATAATTGTGACAGGTATTATTCTCAAATTATGTCACTCTTAATTCTGCAATTAGCTGACAATACGGTTACACATAATGATTTAAGAGAATCGACTGACAAGATCATATGAATAACCATTCAGACAATGATAGTAAGAGACAAATCAAGACAGTGAGATCCTGGTCATTGCATATGCAGTTATTAAAAAGAATAAAACGATTAAGACCAAGTTTTATAGTACTCGAATTTGAACTGGTTCGTTCTCTATCACAGTAGGCTGTTGATGATGATATCCAGTCAACGGACATTGAGTATCTCACGTAGAAAATAGTTTATAAAGCCCTGTATTTTATTGATGATAGTCGTGGGGGAGGTTGATGAAGTTACAACTCCGTACAGTAGAATTATATTGACGTTCGTACTGAAGATTGTAACTTTGATATTGATTGACAGACAATTGTTTTGAGTTCCATATGTCATACGACAGTAGGGATGCCCACTCATATTACCAACCCTCACAAGTATGTTTTCAGCAGATCCTCATTGTTCATACATGGTGATATTTACCAACGTGAAAGTCTCCACATCTTCCGGAGTTTCTCCATCAAGTGTGACTCAGTTGGTTTACTCCGTGTTGTATTTTGCATTTGTTGTATGTTGCATTTTCTCTGGTGTATGTTGGAGCAAGAGAAGTATAATGGTCGGTTTAAATCCAAAATAACTGACACAGCTTATCAATGCATCATTTCTCCATGATATCAGAAGCAATTGAATTCGATATCTTAACTAGCACTACACAGAATTCGCGATTCTTACTCCACCAGCCACTCACGGACCAGTAATACACTTAGACAAAACTCGTCCTGATAAGCTTTATCACGTAAATCCCAGCAGTCTATAAATTTCAGAACATCATACGAAACATTGTACAACTCACTTCGTCAAATAAAAAACACACAAAACGAGTTCGAGCAGAAATTGAAATGTCAGTGAATGCTAGTGAGTGAATACACAGACAAATTCAAAGTCGAATCGTTTGATAAGATTCAAACATCTACGGGAAAAAGAAATATTGATTGAATAAAATAACTGACATTTAGGCTGGCAAGAGGGATACATGTGTGGACTGTAACACGTTCACAAAGACATGATAATGATAATAGTACGGAGATGTAGACAAATTGTTATTGTTCGAATGATACTGTCTATTAAATAGGTCAACTGAAGGACTTGACATCACTAAACGTGAAGAGACTTAAGTGTAGTTGAGATGCGATGACGTCAAGCTCACTTAAAGCAGCATGCTCTTTACTCCAATCAAACATCAACAGAGAACATTTTTATGTCTCCGGGAACTAGGCATACAGATTAACACGTTCCTACGAAGCAGTTACACTGGTAGAACAGAGAGTAGGAACTATGTTTGATGCTACGAACACATCGCGAAAATTTTCAGCCCACTGAGATCAAAGGTTGCTAGCAGTGCTACTGCTAGTGCATCAGGTTGATAGGCTGAATTCTTTCAGGATCACCAATCGACAGTCAAATTCCATTCTTCTCAAATTCCTTGAAGCCACAAACTTCAATTGCCTGAAGTCGGACATCAGGAAACAAATTTAAATCTCCCCTCACTGTGGTCAGTTTATCGTCATTTTACTACATTATTCATGAGATTTTCCTCACGTGTTTCAATCAAATCACTTCTTTCCAATCCGGAATTTCGTATTCAACTAAACGATTTCTACTCGTGCTATTGTCATTGGTTATTATACTCAAACAAATTGCCTGGTCTGAGACATTTCCACAGAATTTCAAGATATGTTGGGGAAATCCTCGAAATGATTTGAGAAATTTCGGACCTTTCCTCAGTATCTTCACAAACGTTATCTAGACTTTGTGGAAAACTATGAATTTTCACATGACTTTATGGGTAGAACTAGAAATTTCACAAAAATCTGAACTTAAGTATGTCTGTCAATACAGAAACTTATGTCACATAGTGTACTACATTACACTTGGACAAGAAAGTCATGTGTTTAAAATGTTACATTTACAATAGCAAATGTTATGTATTTCATAGGTTCACATCATGGTGAGATGATGTTTAAGCTATATGATGGAAAGTGATTCAAATCACATGAACTCCTCAAAGACAGTAGGTAAGATAATGGAGTGCACAGGAAGCTGAAGGGAATGAGATAAATCAAGTTGTACAGGGTGAAGTGGAGATGAGGTTGACAGAAGATTGATACTGTCGTGATCAAGTAATAATAGTTGTATCAATCAAGTCATTTAGAGTCAGTGATAACAGTGGAATGGATTATATAGGTGTAAATAACAAGTGAAAGGCGCAAATTAATAGAGTGTTGGCAGGTATAGTAGTTGTGATAAAAATAAAAACGGAGAGAATCACTGCTTCATAATAAGAAGTGGGTCAGTGACTTGAAAAATGTAGAAACTGAAATAACTATGAGATAACATAATACGAAGTGTTCAGCTAATTGGACAATGAAGCGTGTATCTGAAAAAAGACGGTGCGGTGGCATAAGGAAAAATAAACGAACACACAGTATTCAAAAGGTTAATCTGAATAATTCTGACAAAGAAGATTTTCAAGATTTCTGTGTAAATTATTCTATTCTGTTGAAATTCGTATTATCATATGTAGTCAGTCTATGATTCGAAGTTATGTGAAGGATACGTTCCCATTTCGGTCCAAATCAATGTAGATAATTCAGTCTACTTGCTCATGTTATCTTGAGTATAGAAAAGGAGCTCATTCTAAGTGTATCTGTGAAGATTCCACTGTCTGACTTTCCGGAGGATTACTGAAATCAGCGTAAATCTCAATTTTGGAGTATTTACTCAGCTTCTGACCATTCCTTGGTTTTAAACACTATTACTATCTTTCATGGACTTTCATTTCTCTTCTGTTCAGCACAACATTCGTCATTATTTTGAAATCGATTACTATAGCGTTAATTTACCAGTGAAAGCGCTCCGCAATATCAATCAAATACTCAATGTTGCCTCGTTTATAATCAACGACAAAATAAGTTTGAAATGAAAGAATGCTAAACTGAGGAAATTTTATAAGCATCATATTGATGTTGTTGACTGCATGTTTCGTCATTCAATATGTTGAGGTTTTCCTTAACCTAGATCACTATACACATCGGTCTCTAATCCCGTTTCATCGACAATGTGTCAACAAGACTCGTTATCCGTGTGATGATTCGTGCAACCACAACGCACGCCTCACGGTTAAAACACGTTGTCTAGGAACAGATAATTTCAATCACTGTAATCCATTGAGACTACACATCCTCTTCATCGATTTCAATCTTATATCGTTTAAGAATGACCAGTTGTAATGGCTTTCCATGATGGTTGATGAATAGCAAGTGTTAAAAAAATTGTGTTCAACTCCACCATCGATTGAACGTGATAGCTCTGTTCACGTAGATTGAGTAGAACATACAAATCAATATCTCCCCCAAGTCCTCCTCCAAAACACATTCACTCCTTTACGCACACACACACACCAACTAAACACCACTTATCATAATCCCCACTTCAAAAAACACCAAACATTGTACATGATCCATTAATCCCATACACATAAGCATTATGAAGAACGATCGTACGACCCATCATATTCCGTTACTGTCCTCGTAAGGTTATGGGAAGACGGACAATCCATGTGTATATGAAATAGTTTGTTGTTGTTTGACCTCCACAAAATGTGTATTTTCGAAGTCCCTATCTGGTTGGTAAATGATTGAGAAAACACCGTCACAGTCGTTTCTAATTCGTTCCTATACTACAATCATATTAATTAGAGTATAAATACGAGTCGGTCCCTAGTTCAGTCAACTGGGCAATTCAAACGAAATGTAAGTGTCGAATTATAATTGTGTGATGACATATACATATTGGTTTGATAATGTTTCATTTTCAAGTGTGGTTTATTTCCTGCAGTTATATCTCGGTACGAATATTCGTAGAGGATAGATGACTCAATGATTTTTTACATTGTGGGACACTGATTGTTTCTAGTCTGTATGAATGGCAATGATAATGTACGTTTTATATTTACTCCTGATACTCCAGATGTGGATGTTTTGAAGTGCTCTAATGGAAAAGGATTTGCTAGTTATATCGGTGACCATACGGTCGACTTGACTGAGATTGTGATGTCACGGCTGTGACATTATATGGTGTCTCTTCAATGAGGAGAAGGCGATTCAGTGATATAGGTCACTTTGTCTACTCTTGTCGTTCAAGATGATTTGGTATGAGTCGTCTTGAACGTAATCTGATTTCACATAACAAATTATTTGTTCCGGTAAGATATGAACATTGGTTGATAGAAATTTTAAAGTTTATTTACATTGTGTGATATCTTTCTCAACAGTCTTCTCTCAGTTCCTACAATAACTCGCCGAAATTAATTATTCAGAGCCATTACCTCGTTGTAGAGAAATCACGGTTTACCATATATGGTATACATGAATTACTTGTAAGATCAAGTGAAATAGTTAATCTCAGGATGAGTCGACTTCATGATAACTTTGATAAATATACTAGGTAAATCGTTTTATGTAGAAATATAAGTAACGCAGGTTCAGAAAAATGATAATATCTTCTCCATCAGGAATCGAACTCAAGATCTTCATTCATGCTTTTTGAAACTGAACCTGTCAAATACTGCACCGTCATGCACTAATGTTAATTCTCGATTGTAATGAACTCACATTCTTGTTTAATCATCTGTGACGGATAACCACTTTCATAACATGATGAGTGGTGATTGGAAATAAGTTTTGTACAGTGATCTTCATATCTTTACCTAATAAGCAACAGACTGTTCAGTCAAGAAGACGTTCGGTGTGGAAGACCTTTCCAGACAACTGCAAACTCAGAATGACTGAACTAAGATAATTCAATCACTAGTTTAATGTGAAGTGGCAAGAAGTGGACAATTTACGGTTGCTTGGTATCACTGAATCCAATACTCTCATAGGTGTTATAAATTTTCTCGAGTCACATTCTCACCGAGTGCAACATACGGAAATTGTGAGTAAATGAATAGTTCGTAGGTCTCCGATTCAACTATCTGTAGAAGTGCTTAATTGGAGAGTCAGAACTTGAAAGAGAGACGAGATTATGACTGTTGATTAGTGAGGTTTTGGTGTTATATTAAACATTTTATTTTCAACAATGTGAATCGAATAACAATCGTGTATTCTCATGCATGTCGGAAAAGCTCTCATGTCAAATGATATTAAAACAATTAGTCCCTTTGATAAATTTCGATAATGCAATGAGAAGACGAAGTTTATCA
>NC_031500.1:1315450-1369583 GCF_000237925.1 Schistosoma mansoni
GTGTTCAAAAACAATTTGTTCTTACCCTTAACCTACCCTGGTGATGCTTATTTATTATCCAGAGTAGTCATCACATTGTTTTTGTGTACTTTATTTATTTTCTTACCTTAACCTGTCTAGTTGACCTTTTAATTTTCATATAAAAAATGTCTTAACAAGTATATGTGTGATCAGATTGTTCGAAATGTATTGCACTAATATATCACATAATTCTGATAAACTTCGTCTTCTCATTGCATTATCAAATGATATTAGTTTGATAAAGTGAATGTGTTAAATATGATTTGATAAAACGCTGTTTTGTGGTATTATACACCTCACTCTAATTACATTTCAGTCTATTGATACCTAATAACTCATCATTTTTGCTATTTAGCTAACATGATTTCGGTGCTAACGATTGTTTCGGGAGTAGTCATCCTCACTCTGAATTATGTGATGTGTTTGGATAATGGATTGGCTAGAACACCACCGATGGGATGGAGTTCATGGCTGCCAATTAACTGTCAGGTGGATTGCGTAAGCCATCCAAACAACTGTCTTAATGAGAACGTTATCAAACGAACAGCTGATAAACTGGTATCGGATGGTTGGCGAGATCTGGGTTACAAATATGTGATAATTGATGATTGTTGGTTGGCAAAACAGTGTGATCCGGAGACAAATAGAATAATGGCAGACCCTTGGAGATTTCCAAGCGTGATTTTGTGCGTGTAGTATTTGGAAAATGTGTATAGTTTCTTCAGTCATTTTGGGAAATGTCAGCTTACGAACATATATTAGGTTGTTGTTTCTAAGGCCTTCAATATGATGAGATCCAAGTGTGTATGTGATTCATGAAATATTTTCACTGGATTCTTAATCGTTCACATAATCATTGGTACTCGCAAATTCTGTTTGGTAATCTCCATGATGCATTGTAATTTCAGGGTATGAAAAACCTTGCACAATATTTGCATTCGAAAAATCTACTGTTCGGAATAACTATTGGTTATGGAACTGGAACATGTGCAGGTTATCCAGGTAGTTTGGACTTTCTCGAATTGGATGCCAAGACTCTGGCTGAATGGGAAGTGGATTACGTGAAGATGAACTCGTGTAACAGTCCTGATCACATGATGCCTGATGGTTTCGAAAAGTTCTCACGACTACTCAATGGAACTGGTAGACCAATGATGTTTTTATGTACATATCCTTTATATGGTTCATGGTATGCAAAACCTGAATTGATTGACTGGAAGCGACTACAGAACAACTGCAATCTCATTCGTGCTCTGCCCAACTCCTTTAGTTCTTGGGCATCTGTACTCAGTATTATAGATGGATATAAAATTCGCAACGATGTTTTATCAAAAGTGGCTGATCCAGGACATTAGAATGATCTCGATGTAATGGTTTTAGGAAACCTCGGACTTGTGAACCATCAAAAGCGAGTCCATATGGGCATGTGGTGTATGTTTGCTGCTCCACTAATCACCTCAGCTGACATGGACAAGGTGGATCAATTCAGTGAATCTCTTTCACGTAATAAACATTTGTTGGCGATAGATCAGGATGAAGGTGGACATCAGGCAGAATTCGTCAAATCGCGAAATGATGTGCAGGTGAGTTGATTGCATTAGATTGAAATTCTTATACATATATGTTGAGATACTTCTGTTTCTATCAATAAATCTTGGACAGAATGTTCAAATGACAGTAAGCAACTTACAGTGCTTCATCAGATTTTTCAATACATAATATGTTTCACTGTGTTGGTAGAATGACATTACAGTATAATGAATCTCCTATATTTTTATCATAACAATATAACGGATGTAGATGAGTACTATAGACAAAATATTCGATCTCATTATTACAGATTTGACAATGTTCATTCTAAATTAGCCGGCCGACTTGATCACCAATTCGATAATACACCCGATCAGTACTGATGCAGTTTTACTGCTGTAGCTTTCAAGTGTAATTACTATGTTCAAACGGAAGTTGGTTTCGATTGTTTCGATTTGAAAACAGCTGTTACCACAAAGCAAATGAAAATGTAGCATGTTTAAGCACCAAGAAAATATATTTCACAGAATTCATTTTGAATTTTACATGTTTTGAGGTAAACGATTAGAGGCTCAGAGGATGTTTGTCGTTAGTTGGCAACTATCAAATTGTTTTCTCTAAGTTGAATGAGTTACTATTTATTTTAAGTTGGCTTTTCATATTCCAAAGTGTTCGGCAGCAAACATTCAATTATGCAGTCATTGTTTCCCATTACTTGTTCTTCAACAAGCTCATAAGATGTCGTTAATATGATTATTAGTTACCAGTATGCTAAATGATAACAAACCTTTTGCATCTGTTCACAAATTTCTGTTTGTACAGTTGTGGATACGAGAATTGAATGATTATCCAAGTGGTTGGGCGATCGATTGCGTCTACACAAGACTTGATGGAGGACCTATAAACTTTATCACGAGTCTTGATGAATTCAAATCACAGATGTATACGATATCAGGAGATAAGTTCGAATTACTGGATGTATTCACTGGTGATAGGTTCAAAGACGTGCGATTGACAGAGAACTTTACAATTCCTTTCAACCCATCTGGAATAATGATGTTTCGAGTCATTCCATTTCAATCGATTCCTAATTCTAAAAAAATTGATGGAAGTTTTTATGAATCCTTTGAGTTTCCTTTCGTTTATCTTTTTTCAACATAGTGCACGCAATTTCGAGTCCTTTAGAATGTTGACTGATTGAAGCTTGATCTACCTCTGGTAATATTTTTGATATAAGGAAATTCCGACTTCGTTGGTTTAAACGATGTCGATAGTTTTCACATTCGCATTACAATAACTTCATCAGCCCACCTTAGAATGTAGACACCATGGAAATATACAAGACAATTCAATCTATACAACAAATATGCAAACTATAATCATAGCAGGGTTGAGCCAATAAGCGGTAGATATAGGTATCACGATCACCTACACTCACCCTCAATGCTTCAACTGCAACATAACTGTTCATCCGTTTACACACCAATCACTCTCTGTTCTCATTCTTTTCTCTCCAATCTTATTAACATTCTAAAACGAGGAATTTAACTTTGCATTGAAGATATATATCATTTATATCTGTCAACATCAGTAGCACACACCAAAATTACACTACGTCGCAAAATAACCTGTCTTTTCATTGGGTGTTATTTTCATATGCATGCTACTAGACAACTTATAAACTATCATGTGTAATTCAATGTATCTACTGTAAGTGTATGTTATATTAAATACACATAATCGCTCGTTTTAACCACCATCACCACTGATATAACGCTCGACTTTTCTTTGGCTGAATGAATGGGACGCTTATGTACAGTGTACAGTTTATAAGATTGTAGTGCAACGTGAGAACACAGATGGACTTGTTTTCTGGTGATACACGATAGGTTCATACGTCATTCGTTAACTCAGGATCGTCGAGTCCATGTTCGCAATCGGTTTGGAATCGGGGCTTCTTAACTACTATGGCTGGATACTCCATATCCACCAACCTAGTGAAGGCGCGAGCATTCTATTTCCGTCTTCTCAATTTCGTTAACAACAGTAGGACTGTCCGGGTAGAGGCTATATACGCGTGGTCAAGAATGTAAAGCAGATGAATTCGGTAAATTTATTAGGTGTACATGAAACTCGACCATTTTGTAACCGAAGTTTATTCTTCTCGTCATTTGTTTGATAGTTGTGTATTAATCAAAACTTATTATATCAATCCAGGATGCGACAGGACGATTGAGGCCTCGTGCATGATCTGGTTCGTCTATCACGCACGAAACAACAAATACAGGAGAAGACCACCAGTTGAGCCCTAGCTCTAGCAGCAGTAGGTCTCAAAATAAACAGAGGGAAAAGCAGGACTCGCCGATACAATACAGCACGCAGTAATTGGTTTGCATTCGACTGAGAATCTTTCGAGGATGTGAATACCTTTACATATCTGGGCAGCATCATCGATGAACACGGTGGATGTGATGCAGTTGTGAGGTTGCGGATAGGCAAAATAAGGACAGTATATTATCAACTGAAGAACGTCTGGAACTCAAAACAATCGTCAACCAATACGAAGATCAGAAATTTCAATACGCATGTCAAAACAGTTCAACTGTATGTGGCGGAAACCTGGAGAACTACGAAGGCCATTATCCAGAAGATACAGGTGTTTATTAACAGTTGTCTACTCAATATACTTCGGATCCCTTGGCCAGACACTATCAGCAACATTCTATTGTGGAAGAGAACAAACCAGTTTTCGGCGGAGGGATAAATCAGGAGTACGCGCTCGAAGTGCATAAGACACACATTGAGGAAATCACACGACTGCATCACAAGGCAAGCCCTCACATGGAGTCACGAATGCCAAAAGGATTGGAGAAAGACCAAAGAACACATTACGCCGAAAAACGGGGACAGACACAAGAAGAGTGAAAAAAAATTGGATAAAACTAAAAAGGAAGGCCCAGGAAAGGGTGGGTTGGAGAATGCTGGTCGCAGTCTATGTTCCATTGGGATTTACAGGCGTAAGTATGTAGGTAATATATCAATCGCACAGACCCTCAACTATACTTATAATACATATTTCCAACATTTTTTTCTTTACATTTTATTTTTGGAGATGTTTTAGCATTTTCGAGTTGTGTGGCTTTGGATATGTTCAGAACGCACGAGAAGAAACCTTGTGACTACACAAGGATGTTTGAGAGAAATTAGAAATAAGAAATGAAAACAGGATGTGGATTCAGACGGCAGTATTCATTAGGTTGTTCGTATTTGGTTTGATGTAGGCAAATATGATGATAACTCGACTTTTGATAGTTCAAATTCTAGCCGGCGTAGTTCAGCTAAGTTAAAGTAGACGTTTGAAAGAAATACTCAATTAAGAGAAAAAGTGAAGTCTTTGTATATACAAGTTCCAATCGGGTCACTGTAGTAGGTGTGTGAGGATATGTTGTGAGAACTTGGTCACTTGTCTAAAGATAGTACTAATGTGAATACATTGAGTGAACTGCATGTAAAACCATCGTTGGCTTCTGTATTTCATTGAAGGGGTCACTCGATCTTGATGAAGTTGAATAACTATGTTATGCGAAGGGTATGTTGTTCACAGTTGTTAATGCGGCAAGTTTATCCAGAATTGATATTATTGATTCTGATGAGTAACCCGGTTAGCATAGGTGTTTTTAAGGTGGTAAATTAAAGATATCGACATCAAATGTTTTATAAGAAACATATATTATACCTGGTTGTATGTATATAAATATAAATTTCAGTTGTTCCAGCATTTGTGTGTGCGATATATATGCTGTGACTTTTTATCCGTAATTAATACATTGTTCTTTTTCTATAGTGACTAATTCACCTGTTATTTGTTGAATCGTTTTTTTCAAGTCTCTATGATTTATATTTATTCAATCAGCATGATCACCCGCTCATAATGCCTTCTGCTATGAATATCTGATATATACATGTCCTAATAAAAATCGTATTGATTTTTATTCATTCTGTATTGGTTATGTCTGTTTCACGTTCTCTCTCCTCACATCCGCTCCACTCATTTGCGAATTCTTCTATACTACTTATCAATGTTCAGTAAATTGTTATATTCCCAGCAATTTCTACGTGTATGTTGTGACACGTTTTTGCCGAGTAATGTTCTGAATTACTTACATATACTTATAACACTGTATTTATCATAATAATTACTTTATCGCCATCATCATAGAAGTTATTCAAAATTTTGTGTATTTGTTCAGCCCTTGTTTAAACGCAGGGATTTCCATATTGTTTGCTCTTGCATCGGTTTTCTCTTGTTGATAGAACGTGATCAAGTTTAGACACAGCTAACCCCTGTCCTTTTTAATATCGTGCGTTGTATTTACTCTTTGTTAGTGCATCGGGAAGCCTTTTTTATTTCAGACAGAAGGGCACGGTAAACGCTGCAGGCACCTCACAAGCTCAGGATTGCAACTAGGTTTTGCATATCATTCAATAGAAAACTGCTGTTCCAGATAAATCGTTGTTTGTGAACTTCGATTTTGCGCGTATCTCAATTGAGTGATTTAGACTCTTCAATAGACTGAATAGTTCACAACTTCGGTTGGAATTGATTTGAATCTTCCGAGTTACGAACTCTGGTCAAAATTGGGTTCTGTTGATTAATGACAAGTACCAGGAAAACGAAGTACAATAACGACAGTTCAGAAGAAACAGATCATTTAACCGCTAAAAATATTGTTCTCTCAGTCTATTATGTAAATCCATTTACTTTGATTTTTTTTTTCATTGTGTAAAACCAAACCCAAAATAGAAGTCTTTCGGTTGAACTGTATGTAAATGCCGAATCTATGGTAGATAATGAAGTAGCAATCCCTAAAGAGATAGAAGTAATAAGCATTTAGATAGAAGTTAGACAGCTTGAGCCTCGTAGGTGACTGCTAGAATTTAAGCAGATACGTTCTTACCAGGTGAGAAGGGGGGGCGAATATCTGATCTATCTATGTCTCGATTCAAATATATGACGCCAGAAGATGTTGTTGGTCGAAGATATACCAACAAAGGTGTAAGCAGAGACGTTGAACTGAAAGCGTAGATAGATAATGCTACAATACCGCCCATGTCGGTGGGCCTCTCTCAATTTGAGGTTGAATTGTTAGATAAGGTTAACCAAATAAAGATGTAGAGACTTTACGCTATTATTGGCGTATCCATAAGGCAACCAGAAACGCTATCAAGCGAAAAATATGCACTGAACCAATTCGCCTTGAGCGACAGGCCCCCATATGTTTGGTACGGTTGAGGTCTTTGTGAATCTACTCTTCCACTCGAAGCGCTCTCACTTGATCATGCGTATACAGCCTCTGCCAGGAAAGCCCAACTCACTGCCTTCTCGTGGCTGAGGTGTTGTTCACGAAATTGAGAGGATCGAAAGCGAAACTCCGGTGCAGAATTCACCTATAGGAGTAGGAAGCCCTAATTCTAAACCGATTGTGAACATGTGCTCTAGTATCCTGTGTTAACGAATGACGTTTGGACCTTTCGTTAATCACCAGCTACCACGTCCATCTGTGTTCTAGCTTTGCACCACGGTCTTATGTACTAGACTGATAGGTCAAAGGCTAGAGATGTAGCCCTTTAAGTTGGAAAAAGCGAAGAGGTGGTCAATGTTTGACAGGTTTTCGTGGTATGAAAGAAGACTGCACATGAATGACTTCTGTCACTCGTTCACAACTCCCTGGTTTGAGTCCTATAGATGGTGCAACGCAGTGACTAGAGACGTTATCATATATGGCCCATAATAGAAGCCAGTGGCGATCCTGCTGTAACCTTCTTTTACTTTCCTCAAAAAGAGTAGCAGTAACTTCTTTGTTTTAAAGAATTCTTTTTGGTTGTACCAATCTGTTTCTCTCATTACTATTATTTTTTCACTACGATGCACTAATTTCTGGTTGTTATTGTTCTCCTTACTTTTATGCTCAACTTAAACTCTTTTTCTCTTCCCATGCTCATTGTTATTGTGTGGCCTGTATGTATCTGGTGCCCCATTGTATCTATATTTATGTGTTCAAACAAATAAATAAACAAATAAATGAGCGATAAGTCAGGTAATTTGGTTTGCAAACCGGGTTTGGAAGGACACATTCTCAGCACTTTGGGAATTGGTTGGCACACTCAGTTCGGTTGTTTTGGATTTGATGTAAACTTCCCTGACTATCTGACATATTAAGAGGGCCTCCTATTTTTTGCAGCATCTGCATATGGCCAACTTGGTTTTCTGGCATCTCTAATACTTAAAACCATACGGACTCTGCAAAAGCTATGTCGCAAAACTGCGGACTGGATGAAACTATTGGTGTTGGTTCAAGCTCGAGTTCGCAAAACTGGTTTGAGGAAATGACAGATTTAAAAACCCTAAAGATACCACGATGATAAAGTTTTGAGCTGAGTGTTAAAAGACCGATATCTGATGCTTCAGAAAGTGCTTATGAAGCCGTAGCTAATATGAGACTGCATTACGATGAAAGTACAACGAGATGTTTCATCCTGGGCAAATCTGGAATAGCTCCTCTGAAACTGGTTCGTATTTCACAACGTGAACTGCAAGCCACAGAGCTATCAGTGAAATTGATGAGAAATTGGTGAAGGAAATAAGGTCGAAATATACCTTTGGACTGACTTCATGGAAAGATACATGTTGTATACGAACGAACATAATGTCGCTGAGGAAGTTTGAAGGCGTCGTACTGATCAGTCTGTTTTTATTCGTGAAGCTAAGAATTGTGAGCAACCTCAAGAGCAAAGAAACATACTGTTGACTGTTATATCGTAGCGAAGACATAAGTACGGATAACTTACGGGACCTACTATTGGACTATTATTCTATATATATTCTTATTGTATAACTGTTCAGTAACTAGATTATCTATATCTATATTCATCTTATTATAAGCTTCATTTTGACCTATGGACTATTATTATGTGATTTAGTGTTCCTATGTTATACTCAGTTTATTGATTATTGTCTCCCACGTTCACAGCCACATTTGACTTGATTTTGTACGAATATTATTTTCTATTTTATGGTGTGATGTGGTCTGCCTGTCTGGTATGTAAACAAAGTATGCTTGAAATAAACGATTTGCATAGATTTGCATAACAGAAGCTGCTATTGGTGTTCTGGACGCAAGTGGAAGGGCTAGGCGGATTAATGACCAATAAAGGCGCGAGATTACTCATACTGATTGGACGTCCTTGATTGTAATCCTGTTAAGGTCGGAGAAGTCGTATTTCTATTGGTGGATAATTCACGCGAGTTACTTCCTTGTTTAATTAGTAAGGTCATAAAAAATTCCGACGACCTTGAGCAAGTCATAACATTGACTGAACCAGATGAAACCTCACTTTTGTAAGTAAACCAAATTGATACTCCTAAACATGTTAACTACGATGCTGTGAATAAACTTATCGATGATACAATAGAAAGTGGATGTCTCCTGTTACTTCTGTTGCCGTTGGCATCATCACCGGCGAATGTCATTTCTCTCGCTCTCAAAGCCATTGGTAATCTTTTCACCTGTAGTGATGAACAAACACAGGCTATTCTGGATTCTGGTTTGTCAACGTATATGCCTGCTTTGTTAAACAATGAAAAGACGTTTGTCAGGTGGTGAGTAACATTATCACGGAAAGTGTAGATCAAATTGATATAGTTATGTCACAACATCGTGCCATTCATTTTGGAGATCTTTTGCAAGAGGGAATTCAGAACTCGAAATGAAGGCTACTGGATTATCAATAATTTGATTAGCGGTAGGTTTCCGACACAGTATGTATATTTGTTGAATCAAAACGTTTTGAAAGCACTATGCAATATACTCACAGTCTCAGGGTCGAAGTTTTTACCTAAGGTTCTAAAAGGGATAAGAAACCTTGAAATTTCTGATCATTATGGTCAGTTTAAACCACCTTCGAGGACTAAGAGACGCATGTAAGCTTTGATTCTCATGTTGATCGTACCAGTGATAATCAGTCAACCATTTTATTATCCTCTGTTCAACTGTCGACAATACCTCAGTTGGTTTATAAGCTGAAGAGCGTTGGTCGAGATTATGATTTAAAGCCAGCTTATGTGATGTATGTCGTGGTGTAAGAGGTTGAGCATAAGTATATGAGGTGTTTGCTTAAAAAATGCATGGACGCCGTGAGGTAACGTTGATTATGAGACATTTTTAGGCTCAGTGTTGTCTCCTGTTTATTATATATTATCGACGAACTCAAAATGAACATCTGAACGATACTTATCAAGAATCTGTTGTTGAAACAGAAACATCAGCGAAAATAAGTTGTTTGTATTGTGACAAATATTACTTACAGTAGTGTACTATGTTTCCAAGACTTATCATTTCGAACCAAGTTGATTAGATCTTTGTCACTGGTAAATCAATTAGCCTTTTATTCCATGTTTTTGGAAAAAACAAAGCATTAAAAACCGTGAAATTATTCATCCTAAATGTTCAGAAAGAGATAAATCGAGGTTGGAGTAATAATTCAATCAATCGCTTGACCAAACGATATCTACTGTATATAAACGAACTAGTTAACATTTATTAGAAACATTGATAGGACGTCATAATTTTTCAGATCATTTAAGAGCTACACGAAAATTTGCACTCTGAAGACAAGGTGATTTTGCCTAACATATTATGGATTTTTTAGACTTTAATTTAGGTAAACCGTGTTCATGAATACTAGTTAGTAAATTGGGTGATATATCGAAGACATCTATACGCGATTCTAATTAAAAATATGAGCAACCAGAAATCTGTTGACGTTCAGGTGTTCGTTTGCTGGATATATGAGCAACTCAAGATACTTGATGAGATACACTTTCATTGAATTATCATGTTAATAGAGTATTGACTACAAGATGTGGTGATAGTTATCAATTTATGTCACAGACA
The DNA here is from genome assembly GCF_000237925.1 of Schistosoma mansoni. Classification (NCBI taxonomy): domain Eukaryota; kingdom Metazoa; phylum Platyhelminthes; class Trematoda; order Strigeidida; family Schistosomatidae; genus Schistosoma; species Schistosoma mansoni. The sequence goes on from NC_031500.1 coordinate 1,325,956, forward strand.
ACTCACAAATTGAGGTTTGTTACAAATTTTGTATGTTATTCAATACGGAGTCGCCGTTTTAGATAAATAGTTGTGTATCTCAATCGGGTAATCTAGAAGCTTTGATAGATTCAACAGTATCGATTGGTCGACAAACCATGCAATGTTAAATAGCTTATCTATCCCATTAGCATTATAATCTTTCACTTATACTGGGATCTTTAATGGGCACCAAAGTGTTGAGCTTGGCTTAAGTGAACAATCATAGAAAAGTGGCATTCAACCAGACGTAAGTTTACGGTATTATCATCATTGATAACTGGACGAAAGAAACATAGGCACAAATGATTTACTCATGCCTTCGACTTGCATACAGATACTCGTTCATGAAAACCCTTTATTCACAAATGTCAAATGACAAGATGAGAGGATTATTTAGGTGTAATCATTTATAGACGGCCTAACGTATGAACAGAATTTAGTCACTTTTGCATGTTAATTGCGTCCATTCGGGCTGTCTTCCTCATTACTGCCATTTCAAAATAGTTATGAAGACAAATTAATCGTATGGAAATAAAACAGGCGGAGTTGTTACAGAGCCGTGAGACAAACGATAAGTAGTGAAAGACTGATGCACTGCAGACAGCATTTTAATGTTTGTCGATCGAAAGTGGAAATGATGCCAACTTTTTGAAAATAAGCAACGTTATATGAGTTGACCATTTTAAGTAAAACTGAACTTGATCTCTGTCTAATGACGGACGCAACTGGTGACAAATGAAAATGCGAAGTTTTGAACATTTATGATGAGTACTACAAATTTGGTGGAAATCAAGTGATTTGATTAGAGATGAAAGCATGTTTGACTCGCTGTAAACCACAATGTTCAAATCCAATAGTAGGTGTAAAGGTGATCCCGGAAGTACATTCACAACATGAGTTACGCACTCAATAAAATATATATGGACGATTTTGAGTTACTACTTCAGTAAGACTGCATTTTTAATAACCATCAACGTTCATTAACAATGAAGTTGGAAAGTCGACATAAACAATGCGATCAGGATAATACGAAACATTGATGCAGGGGCCCTAACAAAGGAGCAGTTGAGCGGTCGTAAAATTTCAAAAATCATAAATCCCTCAAACTGGTAGGGGAAAACGTTGAGGCTCTAGAGTTGTTTTAATGCTCATACATATTCTAGGCTACATAACAACATCTGGGAGACCATAATTATTCGTCTGCATACTTATCTTGTTGGATGATTATGAATCACACAGCATAATAGATCAGCACAGCAAATAGAAAGGTTTCGTTTCTCTTCAATTCAGGATGTGCTACAGAATGCAGAAATATGGAATAATCATGAGTTCGAAAGTTTCACTGACTTGAATAGGCGAAATTTTGTCGGCGACAAGGTGACTTACGAGAAAATATTTGGATACTTAGCCTGATGGATGACAATTTGCAAACGTATTTATCCTAGCAATAAGGAAATCCAAGGTTGTTGAATAATTTTGAACTGGCGGTGGATCATCTTCAGTGATCGAAGAGCAGGTTTATGAAGGATAATGAACATTTGTTACAATTCAGAATTAGGGTGCATAAATGTGAAGATGAAAGCTAATTCATTTTTGTGAGGTGAATTCAAACTTTATCTGATGCTTGAACTATACAGAATATAAAGAATTTTCCACCCACTGTGGCTCCTTCTTACAATGGCTCACTTGTCCTTATAACGGAATGCTAAAGGTCTGTTAATGTTTTAAACTCATCTCTTTAGACAAAAAACTATTATCTCTTTCGTCTCCATGGAGAGTTGGAGATAAGGTATTGTGGGCCTGTTGAAGTGTAATGATCCTTGACAAATCATTTGACAGTCCGGTCGCTGATTATTGAGCAGTTTACTAACCTTCGTTCAGATCAAGGAAAACCAACGCACGCCTGTCAATTGAAACTATGTACTGGCACATGAGGTGGTGTTCACACTCTGTTCCTTGTACCTACTCAGACCGATATATTTCCTCAACATTGTCGTCTGTGTTGCTCAATTATCAAAGTGACCATAATGCCTGGACACGGCAAGAGGTAATCCACATTAGGTACTGATAGTGACGTGCGACTTCAAATTTAGCCGGTTGGTCACGACATACTCAAATAACACTAGTTGACCCCCAATCACTCTACGCAGATCATCCACGTTGGTGATCTGTATTGAGGTTGTCTAGTATTCATCTAACTATCTAAAAACATGAGAGTAGGAATCTTTATTGACATAGTTCTTAGCGAACTATTCAATTCCATATGACTTACAGTGAGAACGGATTACAATGGACTACTGATACAGTGGACATATGTGACTCTGAACGTTCCTAGTTTAATTGACACAATAACATGTTCGTCATCTGACAAGGCCACCTAACTAGATTTTAATTACAAGATAATCTGCTGTGTTTTTGACCTCCACATTTTACAGGTGAACAGTCGCTTACTGACTCAGTAAGCACACTTAGATCTCAAGACGTAAATAACTGGCAGTGAAATATGAGTTTGTGTACACGCTACCACCAAATTCTAGTTCTGAGGCTTGTCATAATGCCACAGCAACAAACCTGACGGTTAAATAAATGATCAAAAACTGTGATCATAAAATTGTTCTGTCGTAGAAGGAATGATGGAAAAAATAGTAAAGCTGTTTTTCAATGAAGGTTACTAATGAATAATTTGGCTACCACAATAAAGGATATTGTTAACGAACAAGATTTCCGTTCGAATAATTTTAATGGGACCTCCGAAACGTATCAACTGTTTTTAATAGTTTAATGCCTGTATTGTTTATGTTAACGTTTCCGGCTTAATGCATTGATCATCAAACGTCGCTCATCATAACATTTTCCATTGTTGTTTACGGAAACCTGGAAAAGCATAGTAAGAAATACTGTTGCCACATGTTGTTCACTGTTTCAACAATTTGCGTCTATAAGTATGATATGCATGTTATGATTCATGACAGGTGAACCCGAATTTTCAGTCTCAGTAATTGTGAGCAAACATGGAAAGAAGTGAGAAAATCGAGCGATTTTCTTTAGAACGTTAGTTCCGTGGTTATGTTTCAACGTTGTTTGATAAAAGAGTGCTAGATGAGTAGAGGTAGGACAAAAGTGTTTTACAATTGGTTAGTCCTCACTTGCACCTTCGGACACCGGAACAGACACAATACAACAAAACATTGTGATTTCATGGTGATGTGTGGGTTTTCTCAACGAACCACTGAGTAAAAAGTATACAGGTTGCAATCTGCTTATTCAAGTACTTTGTACACGTATTCAGTTCTGAATTTCTACTGATATTTGAATAGAACCAGACATTTGACTAACGACAACTGATTCTGATTTCCTGTCAAGAGTGAAATAGAACTAATTAGGCATATCATAATTACTGTTTTAATAGGAGATCCATCCAACCAACTGCATTCACTAGTGATACGGAGAAATCGAAGAACGAAATGAATGATCGTGTCAAAAGCCAATAATGATATTATGTATGGATTATTGTTTGTGTGATTCCATCGTACAGAAAGAAAACAACAACAGTTCCTGATATGAGAACTAGACTAGGAAGACATCTTGGTGGACACAATAGTGTGAGGACGGTCCTCAAATGAACTCATGGAAACTCTAAGTAGCTTCGGAAGAGTCAAAGACACTCCATTTAGTCATCTTTCGGAAGGATAATCCATAATCTTAACGTGTAGATTCCCTATTGCGAAAATGCTAAAAACCACTGTATGGTGTTAAGATGACTGTAATGATGATTTGGTTTTTACTGAAATCTACAAATACCTGGGAGTTTCGTACCATCTTTGACACCGTTCTCAATAAGATCCCTTCTCACTCGTCTTCTAACTTGCGACTTGAAGGATCATATCAGTGAATATGTCAGTTCATAACTGATAAAAGAAATTTAACAAGATGAGTCGAGCGTTCTCAAATGCAAAATATATTTTTAGATGAAAATGTCTTCTTTATGTTTTCGACATAGTTTTGTTGAGAGATGCCATTTGGACTCGAGAAACTAAATAACAAGGCAGTATGTGTTACATCACAAGGGTCAATGACTGCAATGAAACTCAACTCTGTTTCCTAACTTTGTCAATTTACTTAGAGACCAGTCAGAATGAATCGGGAATTATTATTTCCACCATCTTTGTAAGCAATGGTGGTCGACTCGCCTCATTCTGTGTTTTTCCGCTGTTTTCTTGGTGTAAATGTGTAATCTAGTGTTTTGATGTGCTATGATTTCGCAATTCATGTTAAGTTTAAAATTACCTGGATTCATTATGTATCATGCAATTAGAGCATGAACAACCATTGTATTGACAGTCAGTAAAGTATGTACGAAATTAAAGAAACACATGTAACACTGTTGTGTACTAGTATAAATGTGTCAATTACTTTGCTGATCACATCATTCTCACAAAGATTATAGTGCGAATTTATGCAAACGTTATATGATAGAACATATACTTACGGTGAACACGTTCAACTACAACGTAACATCACATGATAATTTCTTAGCTATCTATTAGTTTGCATATGGAAATAACACTCAATCAAAAGACAGGTTGTCTTACAACTATGTGTAATTGTGATGTGTGCTACTGTTGTCGAGAGACATAACTGGTGTATGTCACCAATCAAAAGTGAAATTCCTGGTAGTAGAATGTTAATAACATCGAAGAGAAGAGAATGAGAATAGAGAGTGATTGATGTGGAAACGAATGAACAATCAAGTCTAATACAATTGACTGACATATTGCAAATGTAGTATTAAGTGTATGTTCCTCATATTTTACCAAGACATACTGTGGTTTTGTATTGAAATACATTTGGTTGTCTACACGTGTGTTCTCCGTGACGATATAACCAAAAAATTAAAGCGATATGGAATGAAGAATAAATGTTAGAGTTAGTTTAGATACGCTTGATATCACTAAGTCAAAATGCAAAACAAAGTGTTTGCGTGATGAAAGTTTTTATGTATGTTTATATACGTAAATATACATTATAAGCTTACCAATTAATACTGATCAGTTGTTCAATCAATAGTGTTACTCTATTCTTATTAGATAAATAACGTACGGATAACATCTTGTCTTTTTTCGAAACTGAACATTTTCCGTCGTGAAAGAGTGGTGAAATTCACAATGGAAAACGTACAATTCCAGGCAATTCAAGTAATGCAACCGAAAAGAGGAACGAACCAATAATGCAGTTGCCATAACCAAATATCAATGTAGATGTAGTCTAGAGAACTAAATCGTAGAAAATCAATACAAACGCAAGGGAAAAATGTGACAATGAATTATCAATATTAATATCGCGAGTGGAATCGAATGATCAGTGAAATGTTTATCAGAATTTCCATACATAATCAAACAGATTTCTTATAACGATATTTCACCTGATGATTATGGTATGATAGGTATATATCTTCAATTTTTCGTTGAACACAAATATTATCAACTAAAAGAAGTTGAATTCCAAGTATTGTTGTCACTGAATCGTATGCCGTCGACTGTAGTGAAAAGCGTTTGACTTGTAAGTTCATATAAAATGCAGTTCCTGACACTTAAATCTCATTTTTATCCATAGTGAAAGATTTGCCGAACATACTGTACACTACATACAGAATGAAGAGTGTTGGGTTATACGTATACTTCAAGTACACCTTACGTTTGTGTTAATGATATCGTTGATATAAATATCTACCGTTCAATTAAATAGTCAATATAACATGGAGCATAGGTTAAATAGCAAGAAATATTTGCTTCGATATACACAGTTTGTATGATATGGTACTTGAATTGAATTCCATTTTAATCGATTGCATCTATCCTAATCTTCACATCCATCTTTCCTAATTCACGAGACCGCTTTTCAATCGTGATTGCCATAGTAATGCCAATCTTATTACATGGTATATTCACACAATTATTTGATAATTTTCGCTAAAGCTCTAATTACTGTCACTATTAAATGTTGGAATAGTTCAAAGCCTTATGCGATCAGTTACTTCAAAATCAGTTCATAACAGTAATATTTACGATGATGGTCAATAGTGAGTAAAATACATCAACATTCACTTAGTACAGAGTTCTTAGTTGTGACTTCTAAAATGACGTAGCCTGGATTCTGTACAGTCTCTGGTTAAGTAATACGTACCCATCCCTCTAGCAGATAAATTTAAAACTCCATGGTAAATTTTGATAAAGGTCCCATCATAAAGTTTCCAAATATTAATCATGCCAAAAAACCAAAACATATGACTCTATTGCGCTATATTTACCGAAATTTTTGTTTAACAAAAGATGACGCTATCAAGGTTTGAGAACAGGATAGCTTACTATATTGAACAAACGTATCTCCAAAAATCTGCCAGTCATGGGATCGAAAAATATGATCAAGTATCGAAGAATTTACAATGAAATATTTGCTGTGTAAGATCGATGAGTTGTTCACTGAGAAAAATATATATGTTTCACTATTTTCGCTAACAAAAGACCTTCAAACATCCAGGTCGACAACAGTAACATTCGACGAGAATTTTCGGCATTCTTTTAATCAGCACGAATTTGAAACCAAAGAAGCAATATGACGGACGCGTAATTGAGAAAGCGTTTGAAACGAAGTAAATTCAGTTAGTACAATCCATTGAACAATTTAATGCACAGAAAATTGAATTACAAGTCAGAGTGATAGCAAACGGTTTATTGGGATTCAAATATCAGATAAGCAGCAGATCAGCTACTCCATTTTTCTCAGTGACAGAAATTGTAGATATATAGTAATCTGTGAGACCATACTCATAACCAGAAATTGCCGACAATACAGTTTTATCGTTTACTCTGAAACGTCTTCAATCGTGTCTGTTGCATAGATTAGATTGCTTTGTATATTTTCATGGTGACCACATTCTATGATAAGCTGATGGGGCTGATGTAATATGAAAGTGAAACCGATGGACATCATGTAAATCAACGAAGTCAAAGTTTTTTTATATCACAAATATTACCGCAAGTAGACCAAGTTACAAGTAGTCAACATTATAAGGGGTTTGACATTGCATGCACTATGTTGAGATAAGGTAGTGTTAAGAGGCGGTCTACAGGAGACCTTCAACCTCTTGTTTGTGCTATTCGGCACTCGTCAGCAAGATTTACCTGTAATCTGGAGGGAACTGATGCTCTTTGACAGATCTGATCCAATGTCACACAAGAAACCGCTGTGTGACGCTGTGTATCATGCGGATACGCATCTGATTTGATCCTTAATAATCTAACATTTACGATAACTCATATTTCAACACATATATAAGGTGTTATCAATCATAAAAATTCATAAAAATATACTGTATTGTGACAATTCTTGAAACTGTAGTTACTCATCAATCTGACAATCAACGAGGAGACAAAATGAAACTCGAAGGATTTATGGAAGCATTCATCAGTTCGTGGAATGACTCGAAACATCATTATTCCAGATGGGTTGATAGTAATTGTACAGTTCTCTGCTAATGCCACGTCTTTGAACCTATCACTAGTGAATACATACAGTAATTCGAACTTATCCCCTGATATCGTATACATCTGTGATTTGAATTCATCAAGACCTGTGATAAAGTTGATTGGTCCTCCATCAACACTTGTGTAGACGCAAGTGATCGCTCATTGGATTTTACAATCATCCGATTTTCGTATCCACAACTGTACGAACAGAAATTTGTGATTAGGTGTAAAAGGTCTGTTATTATTCAGTACACTAGTAACTAATAACTGGCGTTTCGTCCTATTATCTAATTGTTGACCAAGTCAGACGGCTAATTTATAATGCACAATATCAGATCTATGATATTCTGATCGAATATTTCGTCCATAATACCCATCTACATCCTTTATATTGCTTAATTAAAAAAATATGAACTTCATTATACTGTTGTGTCATTCTACCAACTCAGTGAGACATATTATGTAATAAAGTATTTCATGAAACACTGAAAGTTACATATTGCCATTGAAACTTTCTGTCCAAGATTTTGTGACAGAAACAAAAAAGTCTCAACACTTTAAAAAAATTTTAATATAATGCAATCGACTCATCTGTATATCATTTCGTGATTTCACGAATTCCGCCCGATCTTCAGCTTCACCTTGAACTGTCGCCAACAAATGTTTATTACGCAACAGAGATGCACTGAATTGATCCACCTTGTCCATGTCGGTTGAGATGATTAGTAGAGTAGCAAACATACACCACATGCCCATATGACTGCGATTGTGATCATTCGACAGTCCGTTGTTTCCCAAGACCAACATATCGGTATCGTTCTAGTGCTCATAACTAACCAAATTCGGTTAAATATCGTTGCGAATTTTGTATCCATCTATAGTACTGATTATAGATCCTCCAGCACTATAGGAGTTGGGAAGAGCACGAATAAGATTGCAGTTGTTCTGTAGTCGCTTCCAGTCAATCGATTTAGGGTTTGCATACCATGAACCTTATAAAGGATATGTACACAAAAACATTTCAGGTCTCCCAGTTCCATTAAGTAGTCGTGAGAACGTTTCAAAACCCGAGAAAAATTGACTCGTGAGAAGGAGGCTAGATCTCGTTGTGTTCATCAAAAGTCATTCATCTAATCTCGATAGTCACAGTATAAATCGATAAATGACATTTGACATCATAACTATCTTAATTGATGTAGATACGTTTTCACTGTTTTCATATAATCGTCACGTATGTCAAGATTTGTTGTAGCGACTATGTTCCATTTACTACCGATAAGTTTGTGTAATCTTCTTATGTTCTTTAAATCTATTGTTTTCTGTATATGACTTATCTCGCATCTTTTCTGCTTATCGATAACGTGTTATCGAGATTTATCAGCTTTCTGCTGTCAGTTACTTTATTGAAATTCAAAAAGATTGTTTATGCCATTGTTGGGGCAAGCCACGTCTAATCAGAACTACAGACGTGCCTGTAACCGAAGGCAGCTCATGAGTTGAGGTTTGTTACTATTTACGTTCTTTGACCAGTAGCAAGTAACGTGAACACGCTCGCAGTGACAGGTACTGTGTCCGAATGGATGGGTTAACATCAAAACTGTGGTACAGGCACATGCGACTGATGAGTCTTGAGTGGAACGAGACCCGCATTCAGGATCCCACTGCTACTTATCATCTTTCTGTGCTTCGGATGAATCATCTGACACTTACACTTTTAGTCGTCAGTTTGTGTGTTGAATTTCTTTGATGAAGTCTGTTAACTAAGAAATATATATTGGTTGAATGGAACTTCACAGTTATGCTTACCATTACAATTGATCAGTTGGTGTTTTTAAATGTGCATTCTGTGCGGACTCGATTCAAAACCCCTCTCTGATGTTTTCAATAATCTCATCATCATGGTCTACATTTATTAAAAAGGCTTCATTTTTGCGAAACTTTACAGAGGTCAAAATAAGGCATGCAATGATCAATTTGACAATGTTAAATGTTAAAAGTGGTGAACGTGTTCATCAGTTTTGACACAAATATTGTCACATGACAGTAAACGAACGAAACAATCCGACATTTGACAACATAACTATCACGAGTGATAAAGAAATGGTTTCACTGATCTCATATAATCGTCACGTGTATCCAACTTTGTTGTATTAACTATGTTCCATTTACTACCGATAAGATTGTGTAATTTTCTTATGTTCTTTAAATCTACTGTATTTGTCTTATCTCGCATCTTTTCTGGTTATTGGTGATGTGTTATCAAGATTTGAGAGCTTCTTGTTGTCAAATGCTTGATTGAAATTCAAAAAGATTGTCTATGCCACTGTCAGAGGAAGGCTTTCCTTCTCCTATCGCATTCTTATCGTAAGTACCTTGATCACATTCATTTCATCATACATTATATCCGCACAAATATCTTATTATTAATACTAAAATCAAAACTATCACAATTAATATGATGAAATTCTCCTACCGTTCATTTTACTTCCATGATTCTTTATTTTGGTAGATTACTAATATATTGTGTTGGAATCGGCACTTTACTTCATATCATTCTGACCCTTATCAACTAAACTGTCTTACATACAAACAACACAATTTGGCAGTATTCGTGCCGTAACAGATGTACACGTTCGACATTTCTAACATGTGACATTGTCAAATTCATTAATGCATGCCTTATTTTGACCTTTGTAAGATATAGCAGAAATGATGCAATTTTAATGAATGTAGAGCATGAGGATGAAGCTATTGAAAGCATTGGTTTGCTCAAATAGTTTTCATTTTTGAATTGTCAATAAGTGAAAATGAAAACACATGACCAAAACTGAGTGATTCGGCTCATTTGTTAATAGTAGAATTGAAGTATTTCGGTCAACCAATTGACATAATGATCATGACCCATTATGATGAAGTGAAAATAGTTTCATGATGTTAGATGGAACTAGTCAACTAATGAATCCAGTTCATTTGACAAACTAACAAATCGTGTGATGTTACTAGTTAAATGGATTACTTCATTGTACGTGATGATTTAGTTGTATATATATATATAGGAGTGTATTCGCAACTTAACTCATTGTGTCTTTCAAGTGGAATGTAAGTGTTGTTACATAATAATTTTATAGTATGTAAATGAAGATTCTGATGGAACTGATTGACTTTTATATTGTATTTGAATATAAATTTTTGTATTGGAATTGTCTACTGAAGAATGTGGTACAGTTGTAGTGAGTGGAATAATGAAAGCTTGTCCAGATAGCAATTAGTCTACACGTGTATATGATCATTTAATTTCTTTACAAACTGAGATGTACATGTATGTTCAAAGAATAGGATTTTACGTGTTTCATGGCCGATGGTGTAATAGATTGTATTGGAATAGTAATGCTGTCATTATTGAAGAATTATTTAATTACACATTGTATTCGAAACGTATTTATTCAGATGCAACATACTTGTTGATGTATGTCATTTACTGCTGATCATCATATCGATAAGTATCAATCGAGGAGATTGGTTGGATTCGAATGTGAATTATTTCATGAAGAACGAATTCAATAAAATGAGTGTCCAATAACTGATTCGAACTTACTATAAACTCTCAGAGTCCTTTGTTGACAGAGAATCAAAATTTTGTTTGTTTATTCTAACTAGTCTCTCATTCACTGGTTTCACTTTGAGCTTTACACTGACTAGGACAAACCGGAAATATACTCCTGAGGTTATCGAAGAAATATCAATCAATGTGTTATTTATCAACTTATTAATTTTGTTTTTACCCCAATCACAAATCACCATTTGGTTCTAATTGTGCCACGGATTGCTGGATGTCCGTTTAAGAACTGATTAATTTCAGTTGAAATGGTCAATAAAATGAGTGTCCAATAACTGATTCATATTTTTTGATGAATGCTCAGAGTTCTTTGTCGACCCGTTACAACTGTTCACACAACGAATCATACATGTTTACTTCGCTGTTTATTCATCTATGTATGTATATAACGAATGACTTACATAAAAGGTGTTAGATTAAAATACACACCATTTGTTGTGTGATAAGACTTGTCTGCATTCATTTTATTTGTTTATGCATTTCAATTGACTAATTATTTCTTACTTGACAGTATTTTGGTCTTTATTGTTTATTCATAGGTGTGCCATTTTAACAATAGTTTTGCAAGCGATTATTTTCACTGCTTCGTGTGTGTTGTGTTTAAATAATGGATTGACTAGAACACCACCAATGGGATGGAAGATTTGGCCAGAATTCCGATGTCCAGTAAACTGCCAAAAATATCCAAAAGGCTGTCTTAGTGAGAATGAAATCAAACGAACAGCTGATAAACTGGTTTCGGATGGTTGAAGAGATCTGGGTTATAAATATATGGTAATTGATGACTTTTGGTTGGCAAACAAACGTGATTCGAAAATGAATAATATGACGGCCTATTCTACACGATTTCCTAATGTGAGTTGATCCGCTTCATTTGGTATAAAATGTCCACAATTTGTGTATACTTTTTGAGCAATATAAAATTATCCCGATCAGAAATAAATCAATGTCATCAGATTGCTGAGTTAACTGTAGTCTTCGTTCACAGTAATCATTCTCTTGTGTGATTAACGGCATCAGTGTATTGATCATGAATTACATATCAAGACTTCTTTGTACGAATCAATCTGTTCAACTACGGATTATTTTTGATTTGCTTTCATCTCTGTAAACTACCATTGTGTGTTGCCTTTGTAATTCGTTAACCCTAAAAAACATATTATATTTGACAGGGTATTAAAAGCGTTGGAAAATATCTGCACTCCAAAAATCTTCTATTTGGTATAAATCTTGGTAACGGGGCCACGAAATGTTCTGGTTATCCAGAAAGTATCAATCAATTGGAATTGGATGCAAAAGCAGTGACCGACTGGGGAGTAGTTTTTGTGAAGTTGCATGCATGCCACTGTACTAAGAATGACTTTGAAAAATTTACCAAATTACCCGAAGGAACTGGCAGGCCTGTGATGCTTTTGTGTACTTATCCAGAATATAAGTATTGGATTACAAATTCCAAGTTATTTGACTGGAAAAGATTACAAAAGACGTGTAATTTGTGGCGAGCTCCGTCCAACGAGCGAAACGACTCGCGTTATATAATCCATTTTATAAATTCACATAAAATTCACGACGACGATTCACCAAACGTGGCGGGTTTAGGGTGCTGGAACGATCCCGATATGTTGGCATTAGGAAACAACGGACTTTCGAATGATCGAAATCGAGTTCATGTGGGCATGTGGTGTATGTTCGCCGCTCCACTACTGATATCAGCTGATATTGGAAAAATGGATAAATTCAGTGCATCTTTGTTACGTAGCAAACATTTGTTGACGATAAATCGGGATAAGGGTGGACATCGGGTGAAATTCGTCAAATCACGAAATGATGTACAGGTAAGTTGACTGCATTACATTGAAATTCCAATACATAAGTGTTCAAGTATATTCGCCTACACTATAAAATCTTTTACGGAATGTTTCAATGACAAAAGTCAACTTTCAATGATTCATCAGATATTTCAATTCATAATATGTCTCACTATGTTGGTAGAGTGATATTACAGTATAATGAAGCTCTTTATTCTAAATATTACAATACAAATGATGAACATGAGCATTAGGAACGTAATATTTGATCTCAGTGACATAGATTAGAAAGTGTGCATTCTAAATTATAAGACTAACTTGATCACCAATTCGATAATATACACAATCACTGTTGTAGCTGTCACGTGTACCTACTAAGTTCTAACAAAAGTGTACACTGATCATTGTTTCGATTTACAAACAGTTATTACCAGAAAGCAAGTTAAGGGTAAGCATTTATTAACACCAATCAAACGTATTTAACGAAATTAATTTTGAATATTATGTGTTTGGAGGTAAATGGTAAGAGGCACAGATAATGTCTATCATGCTAGTCGGTACCTATCTCACTGTTTTTTCTCAATTGAATGAGTACTTATTGTAAATTCTCTATTCATATTTCAAGGTGTACGACAGCAAACATTCAATTATGCAGTCATTTTTCTTCACTACTTTTTCTTCAGCAAAGTTACAAGATGTCGTTAACATTATTTTCATTTACCAGTATACTGAATAATAACAAACCTTTCACATCTGTTCATATATATCTGTCCACACAGTTGTGGATACGAAAATTAAGTGATCATCCAAGTGGTTGGGTAATCGCTTACGTCCGCACACGGGATGATGGACGATCAATCAAGTTTATCACGAGTCTTGATAAATTCAAATCACAGATGTATACGATATCAGGATATAAATTCGAAATACTGGATGTATTCACCGGTGAAAAGTTCAACGTCGTGAAACTGACAGAGAAGTTTACAATTTCTATCAACCCATCTGGAATAATGATGTTTCGAATCATTCCATTTCAATTGACTCTCAGTTCTAAATAAACTGATGAATGTTTTCATAGACAACTTGTTGGTTGTCAGTAACTTATCAGTAACTATATCAATCTGATCATGCCTCTAAACTGGTGTGAATTCTGTAAATATTATTTTCAGAATATATTATTATTATTATTATTATGTGCTAATGGATTGAAGATTTATCACAATAGAGTTATTGTTCTCAATTTATGCTTGTTCTCTTTTTATAACACTCAGACAAGAACTGTTCGTAACTTGCCAACTTTCGTGTTTCCTTTAGACTATAGACTAATATATAAATACGTTCTTATTTCTCTACTCTTTTTTTCTCCATTTATTATTTTTTTCGGACAATCATTACTGTATAGTCCGGTTGTTGATGGACATTTTCAGAAATGCGGATTAACATGAGATGAAGGCGTTAGCCCGTAAACGCTTTATCGCTAGATTAGATATTCAACTTTAAAATCAATGATCCCCATCCTTGACAACGTACAAAAGTTTGTCGGGAAATACTGAACGTTATTTGTACTGACTAAATTCAGCTGACGTTTACTTCGCAGGGACATAGATGTCAGTGTTTTATCCCTCTTCGTGAGTGTACTTGACGAGTATCCAACATATCTACAGCCAGTGCTGTATGATAAAATATTTAGTGGTTCAAACACATTGGTGGTCTATCAGAACACTTGGTTTCATATGATAATTAAAGGCAATGGAATTCCACATGCTATCTAGTAATGACGAGAACCACCTAACTAGTACTCTGGTAGTAACGTACAGCCCAGTATTCAAGTCAGACTGAACTCCGTGTGTACAGTCGAAAGTAATGTATTTGGAATTCATACTGAGCGTGAGATAAATTGCAAAGTTATCGTTGTTGTGTACAAATATCTCATCCACAACAGCTCACATGAATATTCGTCTTTTCGTCATTCTGCACACTTTCATTGAATGAACCTTAGAGTATTTCTTGTAGTTTGATTGAATATTGTCTGGAAAATGCTTATTTAATTTGAAATTAACAAAGAAATTCAGAAATGATTCTCATGGGTATTTGAATCATATTTCGTTATTGCGATTGGGTAATCAACTTTGTTAGGCAGGCTTCTTGTGGGTTGTTGAAGACCAGTTGCTTGGAAGTATGTGATGTCAGCAGACCGTAAATAGTTTATAATTGATATAGCAAATTCTGTCTGAGCACTTTAGTTTTTTCTTTCTTCTCTCTACTATTTAACGCTTCCGCATTGTAAGATTTCACATACTATCTCTGTCAGGCCTTCGAATTGTGCAGCAGCAATAGAGGGGACTATACTTTCCAAGGTTTGACATTCCTCGTACGAGCATCATAATTAAGAAAGTTTTGAAGCTATGTGCAAATATTCACACTCTCATCCTATAGGCAACAGGTTATCAAGCATTTCACCAGAGTCATTGTTAGTGGTCACTAAAGAATATTCTCCTTTAAGGATTCCTGAAATTTCTGGCCAGATTCAGTGATAAGGAATTATTAAGTTGTAACTTACGACTCCTCAGCACGCTATTCGAGTCCGACATGAATTTCCTAATCTCTTACGAACGACTAGGAGTATCCAGATTCACTGCCAGAGTGAATTATTTAAACACTTCCAAACAAACGAACTGCGTCTTCACTTGCTGAAAGACAGCCTCAATAACGAATATGTATACCATATTCATAACAATGTTGATCTGAGTATCAGGATCATCTACACTCGTCCCAAAGTGACCATTTGTTACTCATATCAAGACATAACATAACATTTACTTCGTTTTAAACGCCTTTTTTAATTAGGCGGCTGCCATATTGCTTCCTTGGCTTAAAACTGTTGCCAATTCAAAGTATAGGAAAAATTCCCGTCAAATGGTAATATTGTCGGCCTGAATAGTTGATGATGTTTTGTTAGTGAAAACAGTTAGCCATTTCTCTTTCTCAGTGAACTACTTGATCTTCCACAGCGAATATGTCATTGTAGGTTCTTCGATGTTTGCCTCTGAGTGATTATGTTTTCCGATCCTTGACTAACAGCTTTAAGTCAACTGATTTTTGGAGATACGTTTGTTCAATGTAGTAAAATATCCTGTTCTCAAGCCTTGATTGTGTGATCTTTCAACAATGACATAAAATGAGATTTAAGTGCCGGAAACTGCATTATAAATGTACTTGCAAGTCAAACGCTTTCCAATACAGTCAACGGCGTACGATTCACTAACCACGAAACTTGTAATTCAACTTCTTTCAGCTAATAACATTTGTGCCTAATAAGAAATTAAGGAATCGTACCCATAGTACCATACTTCCCAAGTGAAGTATTGTTCGAGCAAATGTATGTGATTTTGTGTGAAAAATCCTCCTTATACACAAACTCATTATTAATTCTTCTTGATTCTTTCTAATGAACATTTAGCTGATCGTTCGATTCCATTCGATATATCTATAATGATATTTCACTGTCATTTTTGTTTCCCTTATGTTTTTTATTGAATTTATATGATTTTGTTTTCTGAACTTCATCTACATTACTTTGATTGATATTTGTTTATGGCAACTGTAGTAATGATTCTTGCCTCTTTTTGCTTGTATTACTTGAATTGACCGGAACTGTTATGTCAAGTTGTAATTGAATGAACTGACTGAAAGTGTATGTGGAGGTTGCGGGAATTCGCACCATAAAAATTTGTGAGAATGATGAAAATTAGCGAAATAATAATGAAAACATTTAAATTCCCACACCACATTGGCGTATATGTTTGTTTACTTTCACGCATTCTCTACTGACTGTCAATAAAAAAGCTGTTTATCTTCTAATCGCATGATATACGACGAACACGAATGGTTTCAGACTCAACGTAGATTGCTGAATTTCAGCACATTCAAACATTAAAAAACACAGCTACACCAAGAAAATTGCTGAACAGAGCGCAGAATGAGGCAAGCCGACGAGCAGTGCGTACAAAGATGGCTGAAATGATGATTCCCTATTCATTCTGACTGGTTTCTAGGCAGACTGCTAAAATTACTAAACTGTGTTGAGTTTGATTGCAGTCGATGACCCCTGTGAAGTAGCACGTATTGTTTAGTTATTTAAATCCTGCAGTCTTAACGGCATCTCCCAACGAAATTATGTCAAAAGCATAAGCAAAACATTTTCATCGTAACTCATACTTTACATTCGAGAACTGTCGACTAGTCTTGTGAAACTTCATTTAACAGTAATAAGGTGACATGTTCACCGATATGCATTTATTGATAACGTGAAACTAGTTTATGTGGAAAATATAAGGACAAAGTCTGATATTATTACATGTTCATAAATATAGTATTCACAAGTAAACAGACAAAGCATAATTAAACAGCGTTGATTGTAAGCGATTTCAGTGATATGGACAAAAACAAGCCAGCTGCTACTTTAAAAGGAAAAAAGGTAATTTCTAGTTAGAAGGATTCAAATGGTTGGCTCATTGGTACCTTTTGGTAATTGAATGTCATTCACAAAATATTTACACGAGAAATTTCTTCCTCAGATGTAAGCAATTCTGATAGACTGATTATCATATCCAGATATTAGATTCTTGTTATACTGCGTACTACTTGAACACTTGAACGCTAGAACCCTTCAAGTTGCAAGTTAGAAGACAGAAGACAAGTGAGAAGGAATCTAATTCCGTATAGTGTCAAAAATAGTTAAACATTGTCAGGTATTTTATGTGTATAGCAAAATCCAAACCATCATTACAGTCATTCAAACCCTATGCAGTGGTTATAAGCATTTTTGCAATATGGGAGCTACATGTTGAGATTCTGGAATATCCTTCCAAAAGATGAATGAATAGAATGTCTTCGACTCTTTGTGAGCTACTTAGAGATAACATGAGTTCATCTGGAGACCGTCCTTACTATAATTTTTCCACGCAAATGTCTTCCTAATTTATTTCTTGTTGTGAATTGAAAACATAGGCCGTCGACAATTTATTGTGATTTTATGTCCGGCTTTTCTTCATGTGATTTATCCACAAATCGGAATACGACGTTTCCGATCTAAGTACTGTGCTAAAACAATGATTTTAACCGGTATGAACAGTCTAGCGTATTTATTTGTCCTTTGTCCGCTTAGCCCCTCTAGTTCAGTCCAGAACACCAATACAATCTTCTGCTATGCGTATCATTTACTTCAAGCATACTCGGTTTATATACTTGACAGACAGACCGCATCAAGCCATAAAATCGAAAATAATATTTGTACAAGATCAAGCCAAAATTGGCTGTGAACGTATGAGACAGTAGTCAATAAACTGGGTATAATTTGGGAACAGTAATTCGTATGATAATTATCCATGTGTTAAAATGAAGGTCATAATAAGATAAATTCAGAAATAGACAATATAATTACTCAACAGTTAAACAAAGTGAATATATATAGAATAATAGTCCTTTGATAGGTCTCAGAAGCAACCCGTAATTGTGTCTTCACTGGGTTATAACATTTCTCATTTCAAAATACATATTAGGAACTTTTGTTGATTTCTTTCGACACAATGTACTCAAAGAAACAAAAGCTCTAACATAATCTCAATAATACATTTTGACACGATCATTCATGTCGTTCTTCGATTTCTCCATATCACTAGTGAATACAGTTGCTCAACTGCATTTCCTATCTAGGCAACTAACATGATTTGTCTCATTATTTCCCCTTCACTCTTGACAGGACATCAGAATCAGTTGTCGTTATTCAGATGTCTGATTCCACTCAAGCATCAGTCGAAATTCAAAGCTCAATATATGTACAGAGTACCCTAATAAGTAGATTGCAACCACAAATCACCACAAAATCACACTCTGTTTAGTTCCATTGTTTTTTTCGGTTTCCGAAGGTGCAGGTGTAAACTCATCAATTGCAACATACTTTTGACCCATCTTTACTCAACTAGCACTATTTCATTTAACGATGATGAAACATAACCACCTAACCAACTTTCCGAATAAAATCATTTGATTTCCCTACTTCTTTCCATGTTTGCTCAAAGTTACTGAGACTGAAAATTCGGGTTCATTTGTCATCAATTATAACATGCATATCATACTTATAGAGGCAAGGTGTTGAATCACAGAGAAAAACATGTGGCAAGAACATTTCTAATCATGTTATCCCTTGTTTTGTTTTTGAAACCAACAATGGAAATTCTTATGATGAGCGTCGTTTGAGGCGAAAACGTTGAGATAAACAACACATCAAACGCAAAAAAACAGTTGATAAATTTTGGAAGTCCTAATAAATTACTAAATAATTCTTCAAAATTTTTCAGCGATTGAGATAACTTTAACAACCGACCTCTTAATCTACTCAGACATCAGATGGATGATCTCATTTACCCAGATGAAATCCCAAAATGTTGACTGTCTGAGATGTTGACTCATCATTTATTTTGAATTGACAATGAGTTAGCTCAAAGAATCCGTTTACCGTTCGAATGGAAATGTCGTTTTTCAGCAAAATTTAATATTGTGGTAGCAAAATTATTTACTGGTCACCTCACTTGAAAAACAGCGTTACTATTTTCTCTATCATTCCCTCTACGACAGAATAATTATATGATCACAGTTTATGATCCTTTCACTATCCGTTAGGCATGGCGTTGTGATATTATGACAAGCATCAGGACAAGAATTTGGTAGTAGCGTGTACACAAAGTCATATATGACTACTAGTCAGTTATATCTTCAGATCTGAGTGTGCTTACTAAGTCGGTGAGCGACTGCTCACCTTTAATGTAGAGGTCGAAATCGCAGCAGATTACCTTGTAAATAAAATCAATTTAGGTGGCCTTTTCAGATGGCCGACATATTACTGTGTCAATCGAACTAGGGATGATCAGAGTCTTATGTGACCACTGTATCAGTAGTTCACAGTGATCACTGCTCACAGTAAGTCATATGGAATTAAGTAGTTTACTAAGAACTATGTCATCAAAGATTCACACTTTCGTGTCTATAGATAGTTAGATAAACACTTGACAACCACTGTGTAGATCGCCAACGTGGATGATCTGTGTAGAGTTATTAGGGGTCAACTCGTGTTTGACGAGTATGTCATGACCAACCAGATAAATTCGGAGTCACACTTCCTGATCAGCACTTAACGTGGATATTCTTGATCTGGACGGTGATTAGTAAACTTCTCAATGATCAGCGATATGACTGTCGTACGATCTGGCAAGGATCACTACATTTCACTTGACCTACAATGCTTATCTACAACTCTCGATCGAGACGCAAGAGATCATAGTTTTATACCTTTAATAATGAGTTTAAAACAATAACGGACCCTTCGCATTCAGTTATGAGGACAAGTGAGCCGTTGTTCACACGCTGAACATTCTAAGTTCAAAGAAGATGGGTTCACTTCAGAGACTGAGAGAGCAATATTTTCAGCCTTTGAATTATGGTTTTCCCAAACTATCAGGATTTTACCTCATTTTCGTGATCCTATTCATAGTTTGGTCAAATTAACAGAACCCACTGTTGACCAGAGTTCCTTAGTCGAAAGATTAAAAACAATTTGGATTGAATTTGAGAACTATTGAGATACGTGCAAAATCAAAGTACAGTAAACAATGTCTTATCTGAAACAGTCGTTATCTATTGAATGATATAAAAAAACAGGTTACAAACTTCAAAATATGAGGTGCTCAGAGAATTCACCACGCCTTCCTATCTGTGGTAAGTAGGCATTCTGATGCAGTAACGCAAACAATGAATACGGCACATGACAATGCAAAAGACTGGGTATAGATGTGTCTAAACTTGGTAACAGTTGATCAACAAGCGAAAACGAAAGCTAGAGGATACTATTCGGAAATCGTTGCTTTTAAACAAGGCTGGAACAAATACACAAAATTGTGAATAACTTCTACAATGTTTGAGATGAAGTAATTATGATGATAAATAGAGTCAATGTTATATGTATGTGTAAATAACTCAGAATATTACACGACAAAATTGTGTCACACCATACGCGTAGACATTGTTGGGACTATAGCTGTTTACTAAACATTAATAAGTAGTATAGAAGAATACACAAAAGAGTAGAACGTATTTGAATACAGAGAACGTGAGAAAGACCTAATAGATTTAGAATAAATAAAAACCAATATGGTTTTCATTTCGGACATGAATGTTTCTGATATTCATGCCAGATAGCATAATGAGCGAGTGATCATGGTCACTGAAAAAATGTAATTCATAGAGACTTCAAAACACTATTCAACTAAGAAGGGGTGACTTAGCCACTACACGAAGTAAATCAACTATGCTAAGCAGGTTATTCATCAAAATGAATAATACCAATTCTGAATAAACCTGCCTGATTTGCAACTTCGAACACATAAGTGTTGAATGGATTCGAGGACGGAGAACGTGAAAAAGACACAACAAACATATTAATTGGAGACCAATATGGTTTTCATCATAGAGACTTCAAAATACTATTCAATGAATAACGGGTGACTTAGCCACTACACAAAGTAAAACATCATGCTAAACAAGTTATCCATCAAAATGAATAATAACAATTCTGGATGAACCTGCCTCATTTACAACTTTGAACAACCGATCCCTGGTATAACACAATTATTTGGCTTCACTACTATCGAGTAACTCTTTCAAAAAACACTTGAACCAATGATAGCTTTATATGCCATTCACCCGAAACATTCGCATTAATACTATCATCAGACATGTGACCACTTTCTAAAATACCACGTTTGGAGCTATCGTTGGTCACCAGCCACCACGTGCATTTATGTTCTAACATTGCACCAATGTCTTATGGACTAGACTGTTAGGTCAAATGCTCGAGGCATTTAACATCACACACTCAAATCAATGATCAGCACTACTAGCCTCATCGTTATTTTATGGAGCATATGTATTTGGTGGTCTATCGTAACATTGTTTGTTTGTTCAAATAAATAAACAAATTATGCTGATGAAAGTCTGAGCAAACCCTCAACATTTAAGACGTCCAACGATTAGAAGTACAGTGTGAAGTTATCAGTAAAATGTAAATTGAAATACTAGCAAACCAAATACAACGAGTGATCACGATCAGTGTATCGAAGCACAGCCTCAAAGGGTAAAATTCACAATATTACTTGATTGTGATTTCAAGGCATTTCAAGTACAGCTGTTGTCAGCCTGAATAGCATTGTATTTAATTACAATTAAACTACCAGATTCACTATGGGCCATTGTAATTGAGGTTTCTGGGATTCAGATGTTCTCAAAAACTTTTAAAGCACAGGTTCTTGCAACCGGTAGTAGATGGAACATGTATTTTCAGTAAACATATTCGATTATGACCTGACGTGACATGACAGTGTATTAGTTATCAAGTAGTATGCATATGATAGGTTGTTTTTTAACTAACGGAAGAGTGATTCAATTCACAATGAAAAACGTAAAATTACAGGCAATTAAAGTAATACAGTCCGAAAGAGGAACTAATCAATGCTTCGGTCGCCATAACCAAATATCAGTTCGAGCAATGTAGATGTAGTTCAGAAAACAAAACACAAAATCAATGACACGACAGTGGATTCATAGCTTTCATCTTACTAATCTACACACGCATATCAAACTGTAGTAAATTAGTGGTTCCGAATGAAACAATCAAGGTGAACATAGAGACTCATGGATTTTGCACAAAACTGAAAGTCAAGTGAAGTAAAACGCTCTTGTTGGCTTGAAGTGAAAAACGTATGTCAATGTTTGAACGTCCAAATGAATGAAATCGCTAAAGAATATTTATATCCAATTCAATAGTGAATATCATGATGCTTATGCTGAACAGCAAAAAATGCCTATCTCCATATACACAGATTGTATGTAATGGTATTTGATGTGATTCAGTTAATAGTTGTGAGTTTTTATTATAGCTGAAACGTGTCCTCCATAAACACTTCATATGCAAATGCTCCACATCTTAAACCACGGCATACATCACATATGCTGGCTAGAAATGCTAATCTCATCGAATGTTCTTGAGTCTATAAACCAACTGAATTATTGTCATCAGCTGAACAAAGGATGAAAGGGTGGTTAACTGATGACCACTGGTACAATCAACATGAGAATCGAAGCCTCCATGCGTCGCTAATTCGATGTAAGCTGGTTTAAATTTAACATACCGATCAGAAATTTTGAGGTTCCTTATTTCTTTCTACAACAATAAGTACAACCTTCGACTCTGCGTCTGTGAGTATATTGCATAGTGATTTCAAAACATACTGGTTCAACAAATATACAAGCTGTATCGGGATCTTCCAGCTAATAAAATAACTGAGCTATTCTAGATTTGCTCAGGATAAAACATCTCGTTGTACTTGCATCATACTCCAATCTCATATAAGCTACGGCTTCATAACCACTTTCTCAAGCATCAGATATCAGTCTTTTAACACGCAGTTCAACACTTTATCATCGTGGTATCCTTAGGCTTTCCACACCTATCATTCCCTGCATCCAAGTTTCAAAACTTGAGTTCAGACCCTCACCGATAGTTGTATCCTTTCCGCAGCTTTATAAAACAGCTGTTGCAGAGTCCGTCTGGTCGTAAGTAATAGAGGCGCTAGAAAACCAAGTGGGTCATATACAGATGCTGCAAGTAATGGTAGACCCTCTCTAGTTCATAAAATGAGATTTAAGTGCCGGAAACTGCATTATAAATGTACTTGCAAGTCAAACGCTTTCCAATACAGTCAACGGCGTACGATTCACTAACCACGAAACTTGTAATTCAACTTCTTTCAGCTAATAACATTTGTGCCTAATAAGAAATTAAGGAATCGTACCCATAGTACCATACTTCCCAAGTGAAGTATTGTTCGAGCAAATGTATGTGATTTTGTGTGAAAAATCCTCCTTATACACAAACTCATTATTAATTCTTCTTGATTCTTTCTAATGAACATTTAGCTGATCGTTCGATTCCATTCGATATATCTATAATGATATTTCACTGTCATTTTTGTTTCCCTTATGTTTTTTATTGAATTTATATGATTTTGTTTTCTGACAAGAATATTGAATTGATTTCAATGAAGGAAATGTAGAAATCAAAGGAAATAGTAATAAAGGAAGCGCGAAATACGGAAATAGTTTAATAAGCTTCTCCATGATCCAAAAACAAGAATGAACGATTATGTATGTATCACAAAATGAGTAATATAAATAAGTTAAAACAAAATAGATTAGTAAGTATGTGTTAATTTTTCAGAATATTTCACTACATAACTTCACAACATACTCCTGGAAATTGTTAGGAATATAACCATTTACTGATAATTTGTAAGTAGTATAAAAAATATACAAAATAGTACAAGGGATGTTAGAACAGAGAACGTGAAAAAGACATAACAAATATAGAATACCTGGAAGCACTGGACGGCCGTTTCGTCCTACTACGGGACTCCTCAGCAGTGCGCATCCACGAACCCACTCTCGCGGGATTCGAACCCAGGACCTACCAGTTTCGAGCCGAAGCCCTTAACCGATAGACCACTGAGCTGGCACCCCTTCTGATAATGATCATGTGCTCACTAGTGACTGACTCCTTGAGGTATTTCCTGGAGTTCTAGTGAGAAGCAGTAACCGGTGGAGTTCAACCAGGTCTGTTGTGAGATAGTAACTCACTGATGACATTGGTGAATGGTTGCTCAATTTCGTGAATCAGTTGAAGTTAGACATTAACACCGTTGGATGCCAGCTCAGTGGTCTATCGGTTAAGGGCTTCGGCTCGAAACTGGTAGGTCCTGGGTTCGAATCCCGCGAGAGTGGGTTCGTGGATGCGCACTGCTGAGGAGTCCCATAATAGGACGAAACAGCCGTCCAGTGCTTCCAGGTTTTCCATGGTGGTCTAGCTTCAATTGACTCATGATCTCAACTCTATAAATAATAATATATTTCTGCAAGGGAAGATAACCGCCGGTATAGAATAATTGAAAACCGAAAAGGTTTTCATATAAAACATGACTGTTTCTAATAGTCCTAACAAAAGTCATAATGAGCGGCTGATCATGCTGATTGAATAAATGTAAATCATAGAGACTTCAATAAGCCATTCAACAAATAACGGGTGACTTATTCACCTTACAAATCAAACAATATATTATAAACAGATAACCATTCAGAGCATACATAGAAGACATGAAATGCCGGTTCAACTTAAATATATTCAAAATTATTAGGGAATGATTTTCTGACAGTCCTATACATTCAAGCTTTAACTAATTAATCATGCCTTCACGTACGAGAGAAATATCTGAAGTGCTAAACTGTTGTTTAAATGCATACCTCGTGACCAAAGACTTTCACTGGAATAAAACTAAAACACACAAAATGCTCTCACATAGCGACGCGTATATAGCCTCTGCTAGGAAAATGCCCTACTCACTGTCTTCACGAGGCTCTGTTGTTGTTTACGAAAGTGGGAGGACGAAAAGCGAAACTCTGGCGCCTAAACCGGCTTGATGGGCACGGAGGGTCAACTCAAAAGAGTTTGGGAACCCTGATTCTAAACAAACGGGGAACATGTACTCCAGGATCCTGTGAGAAGAAATGGCTTTTGCACCCATCGTCGGTCACTAGCTACCGTGGGAATCTTTACTCTAACATTGCACCACTGTGTTATGGACTAGACTAGTAGGTGCAAGGCTGAAGTTGAAGTCCTATAGTTTACCAACCCACTTCAGTCTGAGCACCCTAGCAGTGTCACAGCGCTCACATAAGTCTAATGGGATGACAATCACTTCACCAAATACTATGCTCTCTTCAATTACAATTCAGATTATACACATTCACTTGATATCACTCCTCTTTATTATTATCACTATTATTATCATTTTTTATATAC
The DNA here is from genome assembly GCF_000237925.1 of Schistosoma mansoni. Taxonomy (NCBI): domain Eukaryota; kingdom Metazoa; phylum Platyhelminthes; class Trematoda; order Strigeidida; family Schistosomatidae; genus Schistosoma; species Schistosoma mansoni. Next base: position 1,351,891 of record NC_031500.1, read on the forward strand.
TACGACACTTATCTTCCTATATTCCCACTTCATCAACTCCCGTTTTTCAACATGTTCAGCATGTCGCTCATGTTGGAGGCTCTCTTCTACCGAAACGATCTCGAGTCACTGTCTGGTCGAAAGTGAATGCTTCTACCGAATACTAGTACTAGCCGGAGACTTGAGTGCTCAGTTCGATTGTTTAGGCACAGAAGACAGTCGCTTCCTTTCTCAGTGAAGACTTGTCGGCCGCATGTCAGATAACGGGTATTTGAAGTAATTCGGGTAATACTGGTTTGATTTGTATGACAGTTGTGATACTTCTCAAAGCGAAGTAGATGGTTTCATCATAAGCCCACACATTGAGCATTCGACCGGAAATCCTGCTCGTGGGATTCAAACCTTCCATCTTCAGTCCCGAGCGCAAACGCCTGACTTCCATACCACTAAGTTCCATTTCAAATGAAACTAATAATGCGGAGAAAATTGTCATCTATTTACATATTCAATTTATTAATTCTTATAGAATTAACAACGATAACTAAATTGCTAATGTTCATTTCAAGATTCATGCATCAGGTAGATCATAGGATTATATTTTATTTATTTTCCGGACTTTCGATGGGATCTCTTTGTTTGAAAAAGTCAGTCTGTGATTCGGATATCACGAAAACGTAATCTTACATACTGAGGCTTGTTAGCTGTTCTCCAGACAAAGTGAGGTATCTATACTCATTGTTTATGTTGATGTTACGCGTCGTAAAATAGATTCTCCATAATCAATTGAAAATCTACGCTATACATATAACAAATGAAATGTAGTATAAGTGCTTTATTGTATGCAGCCTCCAAAGACGCAGGGATACGATCATTTATGCCAGACTTCTGTCAAACTGATTATGACTTGAAAGTTTACTTCAAGTCATTGTGATCCTAAATGAATGAACATTTCAATCTTACAATCAAGATAATTTGGTATAAATCTTGTCGTAACAGAGGCACACGTTCACAATTTTCAACATATAGCACTGTTATTGGAGACATTGGTTAGCTGAAATACTTAACATTTTTGAATTGTGATTAAGTGAAAATGAAAACACGTGACTGTAACTGAGTGATTCGGCTCAATTGTAAATATTAAAATTTAAGGATTTCCGACAACCAATTGACATAATTATCACGATCTTTTATGGTGGAATGAAAATAGTTTCATTAGATTTGATGTAGCCGGTAAACAAGTGGAACTAGTTCATTTGACAAACTAACAAATCGTGTGATGTTATTAGTCGAATGAATTACTACATTGTACGTGATAATTCAGTTGTATATATATGAAGGAGTGTACTCGCAACTTAAGTAATTGTGTCATTCAAGTGGAGTGTAAGTGTTGTTACATAATAGTTTCATGGTATGTAAATGAAGATTCTCAAGAAATGGTTTGAATTTTATATTGTAATACGCGACACTGTAATGTACTTGAATATGAATATTTGTATTTCCAACGACACGGCACTTGATACACGTTAAAACAGTTAACAAAACGAATCATACATATGAACTTCGTCGTTTATTCATCTATTTATATTGATGGTATCTTATATAACGATTGGATTACATAACAGTTGTCAGATGAAAATACTCGCCATTTATAATGTGATAAGCCTTGTTTGCTTTCACTTATTCATGCATTTCAATGGACTAATTTATTACAAATTGGTCTTTATTGTTCACTTATAGATTTGAAGTCATAGCGATAGTTTCAGAAGCGATTATTCCCACGGACTCATGTGTGTTGTGTTTTGATTTTGTGTTTTGGATTTTGAAGACAGTCCGCACAGATAGTACATTTATGAACACAGGCTGATCAATAATAGCCCAAAACATCACTGTGAAGTTCCATACAACCAATATATGTTTGTCGGTTGACAGACTTCATCAAGTAATTTGAACACACAAATCAACTTCTAAAAGTGTGACTGTCAGATGATTTATCCGAATCAGGGATAGATGATAGTTAACAGTGTGATCCAGAACGCGGGTCTCGTTCCACACAGTACTCGTCAGTTGCATATGCCTGTATCACAGTTTTGATGTTCACCCATTCATTTGAACACAGAACCTGTCACTTCAAACGTGTTCGCATTACACGCCACTGGTCAATGAACATAAATAATCACGAACCTCAACTCGTGAGCTGCCTTTAGCTTCTGGCACGTCTTAATATTCTCAGAGGGACTGGCTTCCTCGAACAATGGCATATACAGTCTTTTTGAATTTCAATAAAGCAAATGACAGTAGAAAACTTTCAAATCTTGATGACAGTTCATCAGTAAGCATAAAAGAAGCGAGATAAGACAATTACAGAAAACAATGAATTTAAAGGACATAAGAATATTACACAAACTTATCGGTAGTAAACGGAACATAGTCGCTACAACAAATCTAGACATACGTGACAGTTATATGAGATCAGTGAAACCGTATCTACATCACTTGTGATATTTATGTTGTCAAATATCGAACTGTTTCGTTCTCTTATCGATTTATACTTCGGATTGCGAAATTCCATGAATGACTGTTGATGGACACGATTCTGTTCAACTATCGAAATAACTGAATGACACTGTTGGTTTACCGGCAAAATGTTAACAATAATATGGTGCAGATGCTGTGTAAAGCAGTGTGCATGCAATGTATTATCCATATGGCACAATCTTTTATATTGTATAATTCTGTTTCAGTCAAGAAAATCGTCTACATATCCATCAACAATTTGTTATCAAATTGTTAATATGTTTATAACTAATGATTTGATCCTATATCCAGGATAAATCCATCTAATATTTTTTGCACATGTTGGAGAAACTGATCAAGTATAAGTGATATTTCTGTATTTACCCAGATGATAATACATACACATAAATCCTAGCCCAATAACATCAAGAAAAGACTTCAAATGTGTTTAACGATCTGGCATATTGATATCATTGGAATACATCTGATAGAGTAACAATTTTGTGCCAGATCTACATTAAATGGCTCGACATATTTTATTCATTTTGTTCAGATCACACAAATGAACAATGACAGCCAGTAATATTACTATTACCCTAAATACTCTGAAATTTACTTAAACGATTTCATCTCAACATGCCCAATAGATTTGTACCTGAACAACATTCCTACAGTTGAAAAACATATTGAACTGCAACACAAATGTCTATTAACTAATATCAAAGTCACAAACATCAACACGAACGTCAAATCAGTTCTACTGTACGCAGCTGAAACCTAGAGAACAACCCACACCATCATCAAAAATGTACAAGTATTCATGAACAATTGTCTACGTAAGATACTCAATATCCTTTGATAGTATACTATCAGCAACAGCTTCCATATGGTGAATAAACTAAGAAAAGGCGATATAGGTGTGTTGGACACATACTGAGAAAATCATCAGACTGTATTATGAGGCACTAACTTGAAATTTTGAAGGTAAAAGTGGAAAGAAGAAGGACAAAGAACACACTGAGTCGGGAATCCGAAGTAAACATAAAACGGATGAACAGCAAGTGAAAAGAACTGGAAATGATTGTTCATGACAGATTTGGATGGCGAATGCTGGCGAGCTTCCTTTCCTCCTCGACGAGCAGTAACATGTGTAGTTAAGTACCTAAGTACGTCAGAGTCTGGTACATTATTATAAGCAGTAATAAATATATCGATAACAAACTTTATGATACATATCTGCAAAAGAATTAAGTAATAAGGATCGATTTGTTACAGTTTCTTTATCAATAACATTAGAGCATCTTCAACCCTGAAGCATCGACACAAGTGTTTGATTGAATACATCTTAAGTTGGTTTTATCCTATGTGAGTGCAGATGTTAAGTCTCCATCAACGCATCGCATTCGCGCTACCCGTTTTCTTCACTGCACTTTCAATTTTGTACAAAATCCATGAGTCTGTATGTTAACCCTGATTGCTTCATTCGGAACTACCAGTACAGTCCAACTATACCATAGTTTGACTTCCGTGGGTTGATAAGTTAGATGGAAGTTGTTAATCCACTGTCGTGTCATTGATTTTGTGTTTTGTTTTCTGAACCACCTAATAAGGAAGCAATATCCGCTTGTCATTGAACAAACAATGGATTCACTCAATTATTAGTGCACTGGAAGTATAGAAGATGGCAAGACAAACTTAGCAATCAAGCTACACAGCACATTTATGTGAATAGATATCGTGGAGCATTTAAAGATGAATTTTATTAAAAAGAGAATCAAGCGCTGAGAACTACCCTTTGTTATCTGGGTTTGAGAACTCTCTTGACAAGAAAATCAATGTCAGGTCTAAAATAGTTTAATGGAGGTTGCAGGTTTCAATATAATACTGTGCTGCGTATTTATGTGGGTGATAATGTCACAGTGAATCAGATTAGGATTGAAACTCGTCGCCTGTTATTTGTGTTTTAGTCCAGTAAAAATCTTTGGCCACAAAGTATGTTTGAAAAGAAATTATTAAAACTACAGTTACTTCTCTCGTACGTGAAGGCATAAATAAATCGTTGACGCTTGAATACAGTGGACTGTCACCAATTGTTTTCTATTAAATTTTAATATATTTAAGTTGTACCGGTATTTTGTGTCTGATATATACGCTCTGAGTGGTTATCTGTAAATAATTCATTGTTCACTTTGTTTAGTGACTAAGTCATCTGTTATTCGTTGAATAGTTTTTCAAGTCTCTATGGTTCACATTTACTCAGTTACCATGATCACTCGCTCATTATGCCATCTGGTATGAATATCAGAAACATTCATTTCCCAAATGAAAACCATATTGGTTTCCAATTATTACGTATTTGTGAACTCTTTTTCACGTTCTCTGTCCTCATATTCGTTCAGCACTTTTGTATAGTCTTCTATACTACTTATTAATATTAAGTAAATAGTTGTATTCCTAGCAGTTTCTATGAAAATGTTGTTACACAAGTTTGTCGTGTAGTATTCTGAATTATTCACATACACTTATAACAATGATTTTATTTATCATCATAATAACTTCATTTCAATCATTGTATTAGTTATTCACAATTTTGTGTATTTGTTCAACCTTTGTCTAAACGCATATTGTTTGCTCTTGCATCGGTTTTCGCTTGTTGATAAACTGTTATCAAGTTTAGATTCAGCTAAGCCCTTTCTTTAACATAGTCATGTGTCATATTTTTTCTTTATGTTACAGTAACAGAATGCTTTATTTCAGACAGAAAGACGCGTTGATCACTGCAGACACCTCACACCTCACAAATTAACCAAACACACCATCTCTACAGTCTTGACCTAAGATGCTCTGGTACATTTGAAAATATGTGAACCACTCTTCCTCTCGAAGTGCTCTCACATGACCATGCATATATAGCCTCTGCTAGGAAAAAATCCTACTCACTGTCTTCTCGTGACTGGGGTGATGTTTACGAAAGTGAGAGGACGAAAAGCGAAACTTCGGCGCTTTAACCAGGTTGGTGGACACGGAGAGTCCACCTAGAAAAGTTCAGAAACTCTGATTTCAAACAAATAGTGAACATAGACTCCAGGAGTTTGAGATAACAAATGACGTTTGGAATTATCGTTGATCACCAGCTACCACGTGAATCTATGTTCTAACATTGTACCACTTTCTTATGAACTAGACTAATAGGTCGAATTCTCGAAGCCTAGCCCTCTAAGTCAACCACCTACTCCAATCTGAGCACCCGGACAGTAACACAGCATTCACGCAAGTTCGATGGGATGACAATTGCTTCACAAAATACTATGCTTGGTTGATTTGAAATTCAGACTATTCATATTAACTTGATAAGACTCATTTTTTTGCTATTACTAGCAATATCATTTTTCATATACTAGGTCACATATCTCAATGTATGCCTACTTCATGTGCTCCCAATTTTCAACTTATACAGGATCTCGTCCGTGGTGCAAAATCTGTTTCATCTAAATCATCTCCAGTCACTGACTGAACGAAAGTGAATGCTTCTACCGAATACGAACACTAAACCAGTCTTTCTGAAAGCAGATACACCGTTCAAACTGGCTTCCTTCAACGATCGCACACTAATGCACATGAGACAACAGATAGGGATGACGAAATCTCTAGGAAGTCTGTATATCAACTTAAGCTGTCTGTTCGAGACTTGTATTGAAGATTCCAGTGAAGTATAACAAATTCGCTTTCCATCTATCGCTTCAAAGAGCTTGTTCTACGTGCATTTAACCGGGTACCCTGTGACATCTTCGTCTGATTTAGTTGGTGTTGATGTCGTACTAAGAGCTAGAGCTGAGGCAGCACTAATCGGTAGGATCCCCAATAACATTCGTTTCTCTGCTGTTGGATTGCAAAGTTTCATCAAATGAGGTAGAAACCGGTTCGGGCACGCGAACGTTATCATAGTCGTTTCTGTGGCCGAAGAGTACTTGTTAATCGCAGGTCAGATAATAGGGCCCGTCTGCTTCAACTGTGATGACTTGAGAGTGGCGAGTAAATTCGCTTGATGCTTCTGCCGTTCAACGTTTAGAAGTTGTTCGTGATGCCCGTTAGTAAATCTCAATAAATATACTAACAAAATATTTGCAACGAGTGACTACAATAGTTGTACCAAAACACAGCTACAAAGTATAAATTTACCAATATCACTTCATTTATATTTCAAATTATTTTAAGTACTGCGGTTGCCAGCCAGAATAATATTGTATTCAAATACAATTGGAGAAACAGTTTCACTATGAGCCTTCGATATTAAGGGATATGGATCATTCACACAAATAGTTCTGTTGCAAGATCCTGAAACCGGTACATGATGGAACATACACCTTCAATGAACACATTCAATTAAAACGTGACGCAACATGATAGTTTACTAGTTATCAGTTAGTAGGCATATGAAAATATCACTCAAGCAAAAGACAGGTTGTTTTGCAACTAAGTGTAACTGCAACGTGTGCTACTGATGTCGAAAGATATAATTGGTATATGTCATCAATCGAATGTGAAATTTCTGATGTTAGAATGTTAATGAGATCGAAGAAAAGCTAATGAGAACAGTGATTCCGACAGATTTTGTAGTACTAGCCGAAGACTTGAGTGCTCAGGCCGAACGTATAGACTTTGATGCTAGTCGTTTCCGTGGTCGATGGTAACTTGTCGATCACAGGTCAGATAAGGGGGTCCATCTACTGTAACTGCAGCTACTGTGGCAACTAAGTATCGAGTCGAGCATGATTCTAGGCTAGCCACCATCCCACCGAAATATATAGATGAGAATTGTTTGTGATTGCATGACTACAAACACTGGGTTTCTTTATGCTCCACACTATTTATGGAGACCCGTTGGTCTACGCCGGATGATCACGAGTTTGACCGCAAATGAAGGCTGTCACGTAATGAAATTTGACATGGCTTACGTAAGAACCGAGAAGCCTGGTAGTCGGAGCGTGCTAATGAGTTGGAAGCAGCAGCTACATCTAGTAACTGCCAGAAGCCCATTCATCTCATCCGAACCACTGGCAGCAGGAATTCTGGTGTGAGAGAAACAATTTGTGAGAATGACGGGATGCCAATCACTATCATCTATCGACGTCTTGGACGATGGACAGTGTTGTTAGAGTAGCAATTCAACTGGCGTGCTGCTCCGTCAACATCGACCAGACTGTCATTTCCTCCATGGCCTGTGACGACTGATCCTTCGAATGAGGCGGAAGTCTGCAAGGAACTCCAACTCATAAAGCGCTACAAATCTCTAGGCCCAGATGACCTACCTCCGAGCCATTGTTTACAAAGATTTGAGAGCTAGAGAGTGTTTCAAAGTCATGAAATGAGTCCATAGTTGTCCCCATCTTTAAAAAGTGTTTGAAAGAAAGCCACATAGGATTGACTTCTATCAGTCTTCCACTACTCCCCGGTTGGCATCCTAGAGATGGTGCAACACAGTGGCTAGAGACGTTATCATATATGGCTCAGAATATAAACCACTGGCGATGATGCTATAACCCTCTCACACTTTCCTTATAAATAATGGCCGTAACCACTTTGACTGAAATGTTTGTTTCTAGTTTTACCTTTCTGTTTCTCCCGTTACTATTATGTTTTCACTAACATACACTAATTTGTGGTCCTTACTGTCCCCATTTCTTTTATACGCACATTACACTCTTTATCTCCTCTTAATCTCTCTCCTATTGTGTGACTCATATGTATGTGGTGCCCCCTTATACCAATATTTATGTGTTGAAATAGAAAATAAATAGATAGACTTGAGCTGTAGGTCACGTTGTCTTTGGTTTGTTAACCGAGCTTAGAAGAACGCATTCTCAGCACTCTGGGAATTGATTGACACACTCAGTTCGGTTGTTTTGGATTTGATATAAACTGTCCTAATCATCTGAGAACTTGAGAGGGTATCCTATCACTTGCAGCATCTGTATATGACCCACTTGGTTTTCTAGCGCCTCTATTACTTACGACCAGACGGACTCTGCAACAGCTGTTTCATAAAACTGCGGAAAGGATACAACTATCGGTGAGGGTCTGAACTCAAGTTTTGAAACTTGGTTGCAGGGAATGACATGTTTGAAAAGTCTAAGGATACCACAATGATAAAGTGTTGAACTGCGTGTTAAAAGACTGATATCTGATGCTTGAGAAAGTGGTTATGAAGCCGTAGCTTATATGAGATTGAAGTTTGATGCAAGTACGACGAGATGTTTTATCCTGAGCGAATCTAGAATAGCACCTCTAAAGCTTGTTCGTGTTTCACAACTTGAACTGCAAGCCCAAGCACTGTCAGTGAATTTGATGAGACAATCAGTAGAAAAAACAAGGCTGAAATCTACCTTTTGACTGACTTGACGGGGATATCAGTGTTGTAAATAAACGAAGATAATGACGCTGAGGAAATTTGAAGGCGTCGTACTGATCAGTCTGTTGTGCTTCGCGAGGCTTGTAATTATGAACAGATTCAGAGGCAAAGGAGCATACAGTTGACTGAACAAGAGGAAATCTCACTCTTGAAAGTAAAACAAATTGATACTCCTGAACGCGTCAACAACGATGTCATAAATAAACTTATGGATTATACAATAGAAAGTGGATGTGTTCCATTTCTTCGGTTGCTGCAGGCATCATCATAGGTAAATATCATTTCTCCTGCTATCAAATCCATTGATAATCTTGTCATCGATACTTATGAACAAACACAAGCCATTTTTTATGCTAGTTTGTCAACGTATATTCCTACATTGTTAAGCAATGAAAAGTCTACTGTGATTAGAGAAGTCTGTCAGGTGGTGAGTAACATTACGACGGAAAGTGTAGATCAAATTTATATAGTTATGTCACAACATCGTGTCATTCATCTTGGAGATCTTTTGCAAGGGTGAATTCAGAACTCGAAATGAAGGCTACTGGATTATCAATAATTTGATTAGAGGTGGGACTCCGGCACAGTGTGCGTGTTTGTTGAACCAAAATGTTTTGAAAGCACTATGCAATATACTCACAGTCGAAGTTAATACTTTTGATCCCAGAAGGTATAAGAAACCTTAAAATTTTCGACCAGTATGTTCAATGAAAACCAGCTAACATCAAATAAGTGACGCGTGGAGTCTCGGATCATCATGTTGATTGTACCAGTGATCACCAGACAACCACCTTGTTATCCTTTGTTCAACTGTTGACAATGACTCAGTTGGTGTGGTGGACTCCAAAGCATTGGTCGAGAATTCAATTTTTTGCCACCTCATGTGATCTGTGTCGTGGTTTAGAGCTGGAGCATTGGCATATGAAGTGTTTGCTTATACACTTGATGGAGGCCTCGAAGTAACGTTGATTTACCATGTGGTGCATTCGTTGAACTTTAAATTAAATTAAGCATTTTCATGGATACTAGTTAGTCGATTAGGTGGTCAATGGAAAACAGGTATACGCGATTCTAATGCACAATGTGAGCAACTGGAAAAATTTCAACGTTCAGGTTCTTGTTTGCTTGTTTGCAGACGGCGAAACGTATAAACAGAATTTAGAAAGTTTGCATTTTCAGTGCGTCAATCCAGGCTGTTTTCCTCATTACTGCCGTGTGAAAACAGTTATGAAGTTAAAATAGTCGTATGGAAATAAGATACACGGGCTTGCTACAGAGCTGTGAGACGAACGATAAATAATGACGGACCAATACACTGCAGACAAGATTTCAATGTTTATCGATTGATAGTGGAAATGTTGTCAACAATTTGAAAATAAGCAACATTAAACGAGTTGACTATTTAAAATAAAACTGGATTTCATCTCTGTTCAATGATGAGCGTAACGTGTAACAAATGAAAATGTGGATTTTTGAACATTTATGATGAATACTACAAAATTAGTGGAAATCAGGTGATTTGATTAGGGATGGAAGCATGTTTAACTCGGTGTAAACTCTGATCTTCAAATGTGATAACAGGTGTAAAGATGATTCGGGCAGTACATTCACAACAAGAGTTACACACTCAATAAAATGTATATTGATGATTTTGAGTTACTACGTGAATGAGACTGCATTTCCATGCACCATCATCGTTCGTTAATAATCAAGTTGTAAAATGGGCATGAACAATGCAATCAGGTGCATAAGAAACAGTGATGCAGGGAGCAGTTGAGCGGTCGAGAACCTACAAAAGACATAAATCCCTCGAACATCATCATCTGTGTTGCACGCTCACCAAATTCACCATAATGCTTGGATACAACAAGAGGTAATCCACGTAGGGTACTGATCGTGAAACGTGACTTAGTATTAAGCTGGTTGATCACGACAAACTCGTCTAACACGAGTGAACCACTAGTCACTTTACACTGCGTTTTTCTGGCATTTTTCTAATAATCTATAGACACGAGAGTGGGAATCTTCAATGACATAGTTCTTAGCAAACTACTTAATTCTATATGTGAGCAGGGATTATCGTGGACTACTGATACAGTGCACGTATGGCGCTCTGAATATTCCTTGTCCGATTGACACAATAACATGTTGGTCATCTGAAAAGGACACCTAACTAGATTTTAATTACAAGATAATCTGCTGCAATTTCGGTCTCTACATTACAGGTGAACAGTCGTCCACTGACTTAGTAAGCACACTTAGATTTCAAGACATAAATAACTGACAGTCATATATGAATTCGCGTACACGCAACCACCAAATTCTCGTTCTGATGCTTGTTACGATGTTCCAGCAACAAGCCCATAGGTTAGTGAAATAGTCAAAAACTGTGATGTCGTAGAAGGGACGATGGAGAAAAATTATAGAGGCGTTTTTCAAAAGAGGTTACTAGTAAATACTTTAGCTATCACAACACTGAATTTTGCCGAATAACAAGAGTTCATTCGAATGGTGAACGGATTCTGTGCGCTAACTCATTGTATATTCAAAAGAAATAGTTAGTTCACACAGGTCATTGACTGCAATCAAACTAAACTCCTTTTCGTAGTTTTGGCAGTCTACTTAGAGCCCAGTCAGAATGAATTGGGACTTATCACTTGCGCCATACTTATAAGCACAGGTGGTCGCCTTCCCTCATTCTGCGTGTTTCTCCGCTATTTTCTTGATGTAGCTGTGTAATCTAATGTTTTAATGTGCTGAAATTCCGCGATTTACAATTAGTTTAAAAACACTCGGGTTCATCGTGTAACAAGCAACTAAAAGATAAACAGCGATTCATTTGACAGTCAGTAAAGCATGAGTGATATTAAACAAACAAACGCGACGGTATCGTGTAAAAATATAACTGTTTTCACTATTTTGCCAATTTTCATCATTCTCACCAACTTTTATAGTAATGAGGTCAATGTGCCTGTGTATACATATCACATTGAAATAAAATGAGCTTCATACTGAACAAAATATCAAAAATCACAACGAGATTAATGAAGCCTCTCATAAAAAGTGTAGCACATAAACCGACCAAATCACTTCAATCAATCAAACCAAAGGACAAAGTGACAGACGAAGAAAAACCGAATATCATCTACAAATTAAATTGTTCCAACAGCAAAAAACACTACTTCAGACAAAGTGGACGCGCTCTTCTTTTTCGCCTGCACAGATATCTAGTTGCAATCAAGCTCTATGACATATCCTCACTTATATCAATGAATGTGGACAACAATGAAAACACGTTTGACTGCGAAAATATTGAGAATTTGGATAGAGGTAATTGTAAAAACATCAGAGAATTTTCAGGAGCTTGGCACTCAGATCGATCAACAATCAACAAACACATTGAAATCGATGCAATTTATTAACCGATCAAAAGAATTATGAACAAATATAGGACCAACAATCAAATCAATGGGAGATACAATCAAAATAGTGTAGTAAACAATGATAAATTAAAGGTAAAAAAATAACCAATCACCGTCGAGGTCGACAGAACAAGCTGTTAGTCATTTGTGGAGGAAATCGAACACTTCATTTCTACCTGAAGTTCGTGGTGATGAAAGATCCACGACCAAAGCATCTAGCTTAGAGAACAACACTTTACTAAAATCATCTACCTCAGTTACAGACCTTCTCCACCATTTTTAAATGGGTCATTATCTTTGCATTGATACGTTTGAATTTCACTGATTACTTCTTTATGTTAAACGTATATACACATATATGTGTGTTCCATCTACAATGTTGTCTCACATATTTCTGATAAGTCAACCTATCTTCCAGTTTACTGATTGATGACTATAGTGTGAATTTGCACATATGCCTTATAATTTGTCTTAGAAGACAGTATTGTGTACACACACTGATGAGATATTTCACTGACTAACTAGTCACGCTCAAGACCCACTCTATCAACATAAGCCTAAGGAAATTTGTTTGAAAGTGAGATAAAGGTCTGTTCGTTTATAATTCACTGTAAAAGAACCTATCGACCTGCCTAGTAAAATGAAAATATGGCAAAATAAACGTGTGATGTTAATTTTAATATCCATCAAGTAGAGGTACACTGTGAGAAGCACAGATTGTGGTAATGTAACTGTGATTCAATAATTTTATTAGAGAACCATTAGACACGTATTAAAATATCAAATATTTCATGGTTATCGTTGAGAATATGTGTGGTACTCATGAATCGTCTTCATTTTGAAAGCATCGATTTCACAAAGTTTATCACATTTACAAGAACTTATCAATGTTTGAAGAGTTTTCAAGTTACCACGAATTCATTAGTACAGTTCAAAAACGGTCAGCTTGTCGAATTCGTGATTGAAATGTATGGTGTGTATACAAAGAAGTCTTAATTGTTTTGACTCAAAACAATCTGATAATAGATTATGAAAATGAAAATGTGAAATTTATGAATCTATTAGATTATCTAGTGACCCAATGTTAACAAACATTTTTATAGATATAGACTACTTAGCCAGATGCCTAGTTGATGACCACCAAAAATTGATCTCGAAGAACATCGTCATAAATTCACATATCAATCTTAGTTAACTATTCCATCATCTCAGAACTGTTTTGCAGATATATTGATTGTTTGTAACTTCACATTGATGGTTAAAACTACAATTGATCAGTCTGTTTACCTATATGTGCATTCTGTATGAATTATCCTGAAGTTGTCCGTAATTTATAAATTTTATAAACAGAAGTTTATGATGAATAACAATAAAGATGAGCACGCGAGTTCCATCCAATTCGTAACTCGTCAGCTAGATTTACTTGTATGCAAATTTTATCATTCAAAATGGGAGTTGAACCCAGTACCACTCGCTATAAATTTCAAGTCGATTCGAAATACCAATTGAAGGATTTAAACAATCATCATAAATATATATATATATATATGGGATAAAATAAAAATAATCTTATTGCATAAGCTAGTGGCTTTCTGAACTCGATGCTGTAGCGAATAACTCGTAAACGTTTGAAGTAAATAATACTTTGTTCCAGTGAATTGATGAACATCAAACTGTGATGTGTCACAAATGGGACGATACGGGGATTCTGGATTTCACTGTTTCGCATCATCCATCTCTGCTTCAGATTAATCCTCTGATAGTTGCACTTTTAGATGTTCGTTTATGTCTGAGGATGACTGTTATTTCAAAAAAGACGACATATGTGTGTTTTACTGATAAGTCCGAACAAGCATGAAAAGTTCTTCCACAATTTCTCATTGATTATCAGTAATTTTCACTACAACATCAATCGTGTTATTCACTTAATTACTGTCTTTCAATAATGGCTGACTTGTACAAAGTAATAAATTTTAATTTTAACTCATATTGTAGTGAACGAGAAGACCGGGTAGAGACAATCGAATGTATTTAAGCACAAATTACAGACTATCTCACTGAATTCTGATAACCATACAGCAAAAAGTTCATTTGCAAAATAACAATCAATTGTCTTAATCTTCACTATTCCTTCTGTAAATATCAGTCCATCTTCTCTTATTACATTGTTTCTGCATTTTTGTACCCATTGCGCTTCATTTCAGTTCTTTCCTTATCAATCTTATGCCAAAATACATTCTGTGCTTGACCATCATCATATACTACTGATGTGGATATAAGTAGATCACACCACAATATATTGATTACTTTTTTGTTGGTTAAATCTTCTAGTTGATACTTGATAATATGAATGTTACTTGATCACAATGATGGTTATTAGTTGCCCTATATTAACTATACACCCCCTTTCATCATTTGTCATATATATATAACCATTCAATAATCAATAATTAAAACTGTACTATTATTATTCACTTCATTTGTTAATATCTCGGTCAATCAATTAACATAATGATCATGACCCATTATGATGGAATGAAAATGGTTTTCATTCTAATTGATTTAACTAGACAATCAATGAAACCAGTTCATTTGACAAACTAACAAATCGTATGATGCTATTAGTTAAACGAATCCCTTCATTGTGCGTCATAATTCAGTAGTATATATATAGGAGTGTGTTCGCAATCTAAATCATTGGGTTATTCAAGTAGAATGTAAGTGTTGTTACATAACAGTTTTATAATATGTCAATGTGAGTGTTGAGTAAATGGTTTGACTTTTATATTGTATGACACAACATTTGGATTTGAATATGAATATGAATGTTTGCATTGGAAGTGTCTACTGAAGTATGTGGTATAGTTGTAGTGAGTGGAGTGATTAAAGCTTGTCCAGATTGCAATAAGTCTATACGTTTATATGAACATTCTCATTCCTTACAAACTAGGATGTCTATGAATGTTCAAGGAATAGGATTTTATGTGTTTGACGGCTGACAGTGTAGGAGATTGTGTTGGGTTAGTGATATTGTAATCACTCGAGAATTATTTAATTGTACATTGTATCCGAAACTTGTTTAATCCGGTGCAACATAGTTGTTGATGTATGTCATTTACTAGTGATCATCATATCGACAAGTATCAATCGAGGAGATTCAAAACGATTTGATTTTAGAAGGTAATTGTTGATAAATGATTTCATGAAAAAATCTCTCATAACGAATTCAATAGAATGAATGTCCATTAACTGATTCTAACTTACGATAAACTGTCAGAGTCCTTTATTGACAGAGAATCAAAATCTCCACGAAACCCGTTTCTGATAATCATCATATTCCCATTAGTGACTGGCTCCATGAGGTAATTCCTAGAGTTCTAGTGAGAAGTCGTGACCAGTGGAGCTATTCCATGTCAGGTAGAGACAGCTAACTACCTCAGTACAATGGAAGATGGTCGCACAATTTCGTAGATTGGTTGAGGTTAGACATTAACACCGTTGGATACCGGCTCAGTGGTCTATCGGTTAAGTGCTCTGGCGCCAGACTGGTACGTCCTAGGTTCGAATCTCGCGAGGCGGGACCGTGGATACGCACTGCTGAGGAATCCCACGATAGGACGAAACGGCCGCCCAGTGTTTCCATGGTGGTCTAGCTTCAATGGACTAATGATCTCATGATAAGTGATAGTAGTTTTGCAATCATATCATTATTATTATGTCCCCAATCTTTGCTCGTCAACTTGTCTAAAAATCTGAAGCTTGTATGGCATTACACTGTTGTTTGATTATTCACTGTTTATCCAACACTGAATCTACTTCATGAATCTTCTTTCCCCTTCCCCTCAACTCATAAGATTACACTATCTGATATTCAGTTGGAAGATGTAACGTCTGAGAATGCTGGCTCTCTCAATCTTCGTTCTTTATATCTATAATAGAAAGATCACTATTAGATGGAATGTGTGTCGACATGGTCTTGAAATAATTACAATTCCCTTTCTAGTACTTGCATTTTCAGAGCATGAACGATGCCTCAACTCACCTTTTTCACTGAAATATGAAGCACTCATTGATTTTGGTTGAAATGGTTAGAAAGTATTCGAATAAATGAGAGATATTCTCTGATTGAATGAAATCTGAGATTCTCAAATCGCATCAATTGAAGTTGTATACTGATCAGATATTTGTATTTCCAAAGATACCAGTAGGATTAGACGACGGCTCTTGATACACGTTACACCAGTTCACACAACGAATCATACATATGTATTTAGTTGTTTGTTCATCTATGCATAATGATGTACACTTATATAACGACTGAAATACATAACAGTTGTCAGATGAAAATACACACCATTTATTGTGTGATAAGCCTTGACTACATACACTTCATTTGTTTATCCATTTCAACTGATTATTTATTTCTTACTTGTCAGTATTTTGTCCTTTATTGTTTACTTATAGGTGTGCCATATTAACGATAGTTTTGACAGCGATTATTCTCACTGCCTCATGCGTTTTGTGTTTGGATAATGGAATGGCTACCGTACCACCGATGGGTTGGATGACATGGCAACGATTTCGATGTCAAACTGATTGTCAGAACTACCCAGATGGTTGTATCAGTGAGAAATTGATCAAACGCACAGCTGACAGACTAGTATTAGATGGTTGGAGAGATTTAGGTTATCGTTATGTAATAGTAGATGATTGTTGGCCAGAATGGAAACGAGATTCTAGGACTAATGAAATCGTTGCAGATAATAAACGATTTCCTAACGTGAGTTGTTATTTATTGTCTTTCGAATGTAGTGCATAATTTATGTTCTTTTTTCGTTGAGATATTAAGAAATTTCACTTTGTTGGAGTTTTGTTCTCTGAACTGGATGGTCTTGGTCGAGTGAATGTGGGCAGCTTGGAGCGTACTAGTTAAAGTCTGACCACTGTGTAAGTTCAGTGAAGTGTACGAGTTGCTCGGTTGTGTAGCTGTGGTAATTGTACTAATTGATGATTCCTTCGTACGTGATTGCGCTCTGATCACGAATTGCGAATATAATACGTTCATTTGTGCTCACCTAGTTCTGACTTCATGGTCGGCTTGTTGTTAATGTTAATATTCTCAACTTACAAGAAAAAATAATTCACAAACAAATACTTTCATTCCGAGAAATTAAAATAGTATGTAGTAACTATGGTGCAGTGAATGAGCTTGATTTCCAGTCAAGTCTATTTCCGGAAACGAGATGAGTTATCCACTACTCCCGATGGTATTTTGTAGTCAAGTGATTGCGTTGTTATTCTTCATCCATTACGTAAATCTGTCCTTCAAGATCTTCATAGTGGACATTTGTTGGTTGAGAATATGAAAT